>NC_080022.1:151325758-151585220 GCF_030020395.1 Manis pentadactyla
TAGTTTAGTGTTGTAAGAGAGCAAATGTAGATGATCAGGTGTGTGCCTGTAGACTATGTGTTAATCCAAGCTAGACAAGGGCAATAAAACATCCACGTATGCAGAAGATTTCTCTCAGAATGGGGGGGTGAGGTTCTAAGCCTCACCTCTGTTGATCCCCAATTTCTCACCTGATGACCCCCCTGCGACTGTGCCTGTCTTAGGTTGTTCCTCCCTTGAGGAATCTTACCCGTCTCTGGCTAACCAGTCATCTTCCGGGGCCATACAGGGAAATGTAAAGTTGGTAAGTGAGAGAGAAGCCTTATTGTTTGAAATGGTTAGCTTTTTATTTCTTTGCATATTTATGCCCTGTAGCTTCTATGCCCAGCATTTGTCTTGAGGTATCTTTACCACTTGGAAGAATTATGATACTTGGTAAATTTGATATGAGGCACGAATTCTATTTAAGGGTTGTAATTAGGAAGGAAGAAGAAAAGCTATAGAAGTAGCAGGCGGCAGAAAACCTGGGAAGATTGATTATTTCTTTGACATATCTTCTTGTAGAGTAACTTCAGCATGTATAGGTTTTAAGCTACTACTTAAATTGCGCACACACATTAACATAAGAGGAGTATAGTTACATAACCAAAGCATATCTGTAATTACCAGCCATCTCCAGTGAAACCAAGAAAACCAGTTAGGCACCTTAGGCATTTGTGAAAACTTATCTATGATATGGTGGATATTGTCCAACTGAACTTGAACAGTCTGAGAGAAATCAGACAAGTTAAAACAACCCATTCCTGGGGAATGTTCACATCCCTTATGTTCTTTTAACAGTAAATAGTCTGTAGTTGTAAGATTTTGGAGCGCTACAATTTGCACTTCTCCTAATTCTTGGTTGAGTTCCAACAGTATAGATCCAGTCACATTTGTTGTTTTACTGTATGCACAGGCCAGCTTAGATATCTCCTTCATTCCCATGGCAAGTCCAGGAGCTGGTGGGATGAGTGCATCTACAGCTGTAGCAGTGCGTGGATCTTTGTTGGGGTTTTTTGATGAGCATCTTCTGGCATGAGTCTTCCAGAGAGTGCTGATGTTGGAAGTTCTCTTTCATATCGTATCTTAGTTCATTTTGGGGGTAGCCCAATTAGGCTTTGATCTTCTGTATAAACACAAACAGACCCTTTGCATACACTTTTATATGCCCTTTATACCCTTGTGTAGAAATCATTGGAGGTTACCACACAGGAACTGCCCTTTTTGTTTTGTTTTGTTTTGTTTTGTTTTTGGTATCACTAATCTACCCTTACTTGATGAATATTATGTTTACTAGGCTCTCCCCTATACCAGGTCCCCCCTATAAACCCCTTTACAGTCACTGTCCATCAGCATAGCAAAATGTTGTAGAATCTCTACTTGCCTTCTCTGTGTTGTACAGCCCTCCCTTTTCTCCTACCCCCCATGCACGTTAATCTTAATACCCCCCTACTTCTCCCCCCCCCCTTATCCCTCCCTACCCACCCATCCTCCCCAGTCCCTTTCCCTTTGGTACCTGTTAGTCCATTCTTGAGTTCTGTGATTCTGGTGCTGTTTTGTTCCCTCAGTTTTTCCTTTGTTCTTATATTCCACAGATAAGTGAAATCATTTGGTATTTCTCTTTCTCCGCTTGGCTTGTTTCACTGAGCATAATTCCCTCCAGCTCCATCCATGTTGCTGCAAACGATTGGATTTGCCCTTTTCTTATGGCTGAGTAGTATTCCATTGTGTATATGTACCACATCTTCTTTATCCATTTATCTACTGATGGACACTTGGGTTGCTTCCATTTCTTGGCTATTGTAAATAGTGCTGTGATAAACATAGGGGTGCATCTGTCTTTTTCAAACTGGGCTGCTGCATTCTTAGGGTAAATTCCTAGAATTGGAATTCCTGGGTCAAATTGTATTTCTATTTTAAACATTTTGAGAAACCTCCATACTGCTCTCCACAATGGTTGAACTAATTTACATTCCCACCAAAAGTGTAGGACGGTTCCCCTTTCTCTACAACCTCGCCAACATTTGTTGTTGTTTGTCTTTTGGATGGTGGCAATCCTAACTGGTGTGAGGTGATATCTCATTGTGGTTTTAATTTGCATTTCTCTGATGACAAGCTATGTGGAACATCTTTTCATGTGTCTGTTGGCCATCTGAATTTCTTCTTTAGAGAACTGTCTATTCAGCTCCTCAGCCCATTTTTTAATTAGATTATTTGCTTTTTGTTTGTTGAGGTGTGTGAGCTCTTTTTGTTTGTTGAGGTGTGTAATATTTATCAAATCTGTCATTTATGAATATATTCTCCGATACTGTAGTATACCTTTTTCTTCTATTGATGGTGTCCTTTGCTGTACAGAAGCTTTTCAGCTTGATATAGTCCCACTTGTTCATTTTTGCTTTTGTTTTCCTTGCCCGGGGAGATAGGTTCATGAAGAAGTCACTCATATTTATGTCCAAGAGATTTTTGCCTATGTTTTTTTCTAAGAGTGTTATGGTTTTATGACTGACATTCAGATCTTTGATTCATTTCGAATTTACTTTTGTGTATGGGGTTCGACAGTGATCCAGTTTCGTTTTCTTACATGTAGCTGTCCAGTTTTGCCAGCACCATGTGTTGAAGAGACTGTCATTTCCCCACTGTATGTCCATGGCTCCTTTATCGAATATTAATTGACCATATATGTTTGGGTTAATGTTTGGAGTCTCTATTTTGTTCCACTGGTCTGTGTCTCTGTGCTTGTGCCAGTACCAAATTGTCTTGATTACTGTGGCTTTGTAGTAAAACTTGACGTTGGGGAGCGAGATCCCCCCCACTTTATTCTTCCTTCTCAGGATTGCTTTGGCTATTCGGAGTCTTCAGTCATTCCATATGAATTGTTGAACTATTTGTTCCAGTTCGTTGAAGAATGCTGTTGGTTATTTGATAGGAATTGCATCGAATCTGTATATTGCTTTGGGCAGGATGGCCATTTTGACGATATTAATTCTTCGTAGCCAAGAGCATGGGATGAATTTCCATTTGTTAGTGTCCTCTTTAATTTCTCTTAAGAGTGTCTTACAGTTTTCATAGTATAGGTCTTTCACTTCTTTGGTAAGGTTTATTCCTAAGTATTTTATTCTTTTTGATGCAATTGTGAATGGAATTGTTTTCCTGAGTTCTCTTTCTATTGGTTCTTTGTTAGTGTATAGGAAAGCCACAGATTTCTGTGTGTTAATTTGTATCCTGCAACTTTGCTGTATTCTGATATCAGTTCTAGTAGGTTTGGATTGGAGTCTTTAGGGTTTTTTATGTACAATATCATGTCATCTGCATATAGTGACAGTTTAAGTTCTTCTTTACCAATCTGGATTCCTTGTATTTTTTTGTTTTGTCTAATTGCTGTGGCTAGGACCTCCAGTACTATGTTGAATAACAGTGGGGAGAGCGGTCATCCCTGTCTTCTTCCTGATCTCAGAGGAAAAGCTTTCAGCCTCTTGCTGTTAGCTGTGATGTTAGCTGTGGGTTTGTCGTATATGGCCTTTGTTATGTTGAGGTACTTGCCCTCTATACCCATTTTGTTGAGAGTTTTTATCATGAATGGGTGTTGAATTTTCTTGAATGCTTTTTCAGCATCTAGGATATGATCATGTGGTTTTTTTACTTCCTTCCAAGATATTGGTCTGTAGTTTTCTTTTTTGGTGGGGTCTTTGCCTGGTTTTGATATTATGGTGATATTGGCTAGATAGAATGAGTTTGGGTGTATTCCCTCCTCTTCTATTTTTTGGAAAACTTTAAGGAGAATGGGTAGTATGTCTTCTCTGTATGTCTGATAAAATTCCGAGGTAAATCCATCTGGCCCGGGGGTTTTGTTCTTGGGTAGTTTTTTGATTACCGCTTCAATTTCATTGCTGGTAATTGGTCTGTTTACATTTTCTCTTTCTTTCTGTGTCAGTCTTGGAAGGCTGTATTTTTCTAGGAAGTTGCCCATTTCTCCTACCTTTTCCAGCTTGTTAGCATATAGGTTTTCATAGTATTCTCTAATAATTCTTTGTATTTCTGTGGGGTCCGTCGTGATTTTTCCTTTCTCGTTTCTGATTCTGTTGATGTGTGTTGATTCTCTTTTTCTCTTAATAAGTCTGGCTAGAGACTTATCTATTTTGTTTATTTTCTCAAAGAACCAGCTCTTGGTTTCATTGATTTTTTTCTATTGTTTTATTCTTCTCAATTTTATTTATTTCTTCTCTGATCTTTATTATGTCCCTCCTTCTGCTGACCTTAGGCCTCATTTGTTCTTCTTTTTCCAATTGTGACATTAGACTATTCATTTGGGATCGTTCTTCCTTCTTTAAATATGCCAGAATTGCTACATACTTTCCTCTTAAGACTGCTTTCGCTGCGTCCCACAGTAGTTGGGGTTTTGTGTTGTTGTTTTCATTTGTTTCCATATATTGCTTGATCTCTATTTTAATTTGGTCATTGATCCATTGATTATTTCGGAGCATGTTGTTAAGCCTCCATGTGTTTGTCAGCCCTTTTGCTTTCTTTGTACAATTTATTTCTAGTTTCATACCTTTGTGGTCTGAAAAGTTGGTTGGTAGGATTTCAATCTTTTTGAATTTACTGAAGCTCCTTTTATGAGCTAGTATGTCATCTTTTCTGGAGAATGTTCCATGTGCATTTGAGAAGAATGTGTATCCTGTTGCTTTTGGATGTAGAGTTCTATAGATGTCTATTAGTTCCATCTGTTCTAGTGTGTTGTTCAGTGCCTCTGTGTCGTTACTTATTTTCTGTCTGGTGGATCTGTCCTTTGGAGTGAGTGGTGTGCTGAAGACTCCCAAAATGAATGCTTTGTGTTCTTTTTCCTCTTTTAATTTTGTTAGTCTTTGTTTAACATATGTTCGTACTCCTGTATTGGGTGCATGTGTATTTATAATGGTTATATCCTCTTGTTGGCCTGATCCCTTTATCATTATGTAATGTCCTTCTTTATCTCTTGTGACTTTCTTTGTTTTGAAGTCTATTTTGTCTGATACTAGTACTGCAACCCCTGCCTTTTTCTCCCTGTTGTTTGCATGAAATATCTTTTTCCGTCCCTTGACTTTTAGTCTGTGCATGTGTTTGGGTTTGAGGTGAGTCTCTTGTAAGCAGCATATAGATGGGTCTTGCTTTTTTATCCATTCTATTACTGTGTGTCTTTTGATTGGTGCATTCAGTCCATTTAAATTTAGGGTGATTATTGAAAGATATGTACTTATTGCCATTGCAGGATTTAAGTTTGTGGTTACCAAAGGTTCAAGGTTAGCTTCTTTACTATCTTACTCTCCAACTTAACTCGCTTATTGAGCTATTATAAACACTGTCTGATGATTCTTTATTTCTCTTCCTTCTTATTCCTTCTCCTCCATTCTTCATATGTTGGGTGTTTTGTTCTGCGCTCTTTTTAGGTCTGCTCCCATCTAGAGCAGTCCCTCTAAAATACCCAGTAGAGGTGGTTTGTGGGAGGCAAATTCCCTCAACTTTTGCTTGTCTGGGAATTGTTTAATCCCTCCTTCATATTTAAATGATAATCGTGCTGGGTACAGTATCCTTGGCTCGGGGCCCTTCTGTTTCATTGCATTAAATATATCATGCTATTCTCTTCTGGCCTGTAAGTTTCTGTTGAGAAGTGTGATGATAGCCTGGTGGTTGTCCTTTGTAGGTGACCTGTGTTCTCTCTCTGGCTGCCTTTAATACTCTGTCCTTGTCCTTGATCTTTACCATTTTAATTATTATGTGTCTTGGTATTGTCCTCTTCGGGTCCCTTCTTTTGGAAGTTCTGTGTGCTTCTGTAGTCTAAGCAACTATTTCCTCCCCCAGTTTGGGGAAGTTTTCAGCAATTCTTTCTTCAAAGATACTTTCTATCCCTTTTTCTCCCTCTTCTTCTTCTGGCACCCCTATAATGCAGATATTGTTCCTTTTGGATTGGTCACACAGTTCTCTTAATATTGTTTCATTTCTGGAGATCCTTTTGTCTCTCTCTGCATCAGCTTCTACGCATTCCTGTTCTCTGGTTTCTAGTGCATTGATGGCCTCTTGCATCCCATCCATTCTGCTTTTAAGTCCTTCCAGAGATTGTTTTATTTCTGTAGTCTCCCTCTGTACTTGCTCCTTTAGGTCTTGCATATTTCTCTGCAGATCCATCAGCACGTTTATGATTTTTATTTTGAATTCTTTTTCCGGGAGACTGGTTAAGTCTATCTCCGCAGGTCCTCTCTCAGGGGTTGGCTGGCCTGTTTTGGAGTGGACAAATTCTTCTGCCTTTTCATGGTGATAGCGGTGGCTGTAGGCAGGTAGCGGGTGTGTCAGCTGGGAGAAGAAAGTCCTTTCCTGCTTGCTGGGCAACTTGCCCTTCTCCACTGCCTGTGTCGGTTACCCACACCTGTGGAGCAGCCACCGGTTTAATCCCCTAAGCTGCTGTGCACGGGGTCTCAGCACAGAGCCCTGCGGGGAGTGGCAGGTGTGTCGAGTGCACTCCCCCATGAAAGTGTCGGCCCTGCCGTGCTGGTGTGTGCTGGCAGCGGCCTTTCGGTCTGGCCTGGGCGGCTGTGCATTGGGCTGGAATTCCACGTGGCTCCTGGGGGCACAGCTGCTCCTGGTCTGCTCTTCTGCTGCCGCCACCAGCTCCCGCGGTCCGCTCCCGGTCCCCCCTGGTGCTGCCAGCACGTGTGGGTTGCTCCTGGGCCTTTCAGTTGCTGCCACCGCAGGCTCGCTCGGGCCTCTCCCCAGCCACTTGGTCGCTGCCACCGCGGGCTTGCACAGGCCTCTCCCAGGCCCCTCTGGCGCTGCCACCCCCAGTGCGTGCCGCCTCTCTCCCACTTCTGGGCTTACGTGTCAGGGTCCACACCAGTTGGGTAAATGACTGGCAGGCTGCTTATTGCGGTGAGGGGCTTCAGAGCTGCGCCGCCACCCAGGGGGTTAGAGCACCTAAAGTTCCCCAGGATTCCCAGCTGCTGGCTAAGTGTGCCGGGACGACTTCATCTAGCTGTGGGGTCCCTATCTCTTTAAGACTTGCAGAAAGCACTCGCTTTTCTTTTTGTCTCAGGGGTGCCGGTTCCGGGGACCTGCCCACAGGTTTTGCTTTTCCGTTTCTCTAATATACAGCACCCCGTGCACCTCGTGTCTGTGTTCCGGGTGCGGATTTCTAGAGCTATTAGTTTAGGAGTCCTGGGCTTTCACTCCCTCCCTGTTTCGACTCCTTTCTTCCCGCCGTGTTTTGGGATTGGGGAGCATTTGGGATCCACCTGGCCACAGCTTGTATCTTACCCGCTTTGTGTGATGTTGAGTTCCAGCAGATGTAGATGTATCCTGGCGGTTGTACTGTATCCACTGGTGTCTCTTTTAGGAATAGTTGTATTGTATTTTCATAAATATACATGTTTTTGGGAGGAGATTTCCACTGAACTACTCGCACCACCATCATGGCTCCATCTTCTAATTGCATTATTTTTATCAATTCATTAAGATCTCAACTCCCTACATTTCTTAGAACTACTCCTTTGCTAAAAGACAGATTCTCAGTTACATTATTAAGCTAACAGTGACAGCGACCCACATACTTAAAGGAACAAGAGAAAGGAACGGAACGGGAAATAATGAACATTAGTGGCCACATGATGTGTACTGTGCTCTCTGCCTGGTGCTTAACCCCTGAATGAGAACTTACTCATACATGTATTACACTTCACAAACTGATTTTATATGCACTAGGTCTCACATGCCCTTTGTCTTGTAGGACAAGTATAGATATGTTTTTGTTTATTTTGTTTTTGCAATTTTTATAGAGGAGTACTAATAGTGCTATTTTATGAAAGTTTTCTTTGGAACTTGAGAGTTTCTGGTTCTATAACCAGAAGCTGCTGCTCAGCCCTTCTAATGGATGGGAAGGCTCTTGTGTTGTTAGACTGTCCAACTCTAAATTTGCTCTGAACTCAAGCCTTTCTATCCCCAAAAACACTCAGGTGCTTTTA
The DNA here is from genome assembly GCF_030020395.1 of Manis pentadactyla. Lineage (NCBI taxonomy): Eukaryota > Metazoa > Chordata > Mammalia > Pholidota > Manidae > Manis > Manis pentadactyla. Next base: position 151,333,762 of record NC_080022.1, read on the forward strand.
AGCATTTTTCTATGTAGTAGGTTTCCTTGGCACTAACGTGATGAGTTTCAAAATGTCCTTTCTTGCTCAGATAGCTTGAATACAGGTCTCTGGGGCACATCATAAAATGATCTGGGGCACATCATAAATAATACTCTGCTTCTTCTATAAATACAGGGTTACTTATTTTAAAAATGTTTTTTTCTTGCCAGTTATATCATTCCCTTTTCCCACTAAAGGTGGGCAAAACAGGCATTTTCACTCTACTTTTATAGATGAGGAAAAAGGAGATCAAAGTGGTATAGATCGTAGCCTAGTGCTCAGGTCTGCTAGCCTCAGTTTGGGGCTCTCTGCAAGCCCATGCTCCTCCTTCCTCACAACCCTTACCTCCTCCTCTGACCCTCACCACCACCTCCAAAAATGCTTGTAATTCTTCTGGAAAATAAACCCAGCTGGCCAATGAACTTGTGCAGCTGCCCTCGACTTTCATGTAGTCAGAAGCTTTGGATGGTTCCCCAAGTAAAGCAGGAAATACTAGAAATGAAATTAAATGAAAGCAAAGCAGGCATCTGAAAAAATTTTGTTTTTTCCCTTTTGCATTTTAGGACCTCAAGTATTGTTCCATAGATTTATTGAATATTCCACATTGACAAAACAACCTGACAGCTCTCTTAACCCACACCCCAGATCCCTGCTCAAATTTAAGCAAAGAGCCAGGGTAGACATGGTGTTTTTTTGTTTTTGTTTTTTCCCCTTATATAGAGCCTTCTCTCATAGGGGCTGGGATATATGGAAGCAGGGACCAAGCAAAGGAATAGGTGGGTAGGTGGAGAAGGGCATATGTAGAAGAGTACTTGTTCGCAGTGTGTGGTGGTGGTGTGGTCATCTGTGATGGTAGCAAGAACAGGAACACACTGCAGAGGTGGAGAGAGAAAGCTGCACACTCTCTTTACGTCTGAAGCACTACAGGATGGGGTATATGAACGTGAGGAGTGACTGTTAGATCTGCAGAGAATCTAGCTGAGGGCGAGTATTTGTCTTTTAGCCTTGGCTTTTCTTGAGCACAGGCCATGGTCCCCAATGGCCTAATACTGCACATAGTACTCTATTTTGCACTATGGAGTGTTCCTAGCAGGAAGCGGCTCTTTCAAAAGACATATTTCTCTCTTTTTGTTGTTGCAGACCATAGGTTTAAGTTTGTGTTTATTTTTCTCCTAATCGAACCTCAAATGTTTGCTGATTCCCGATCTGTTTTACTGAGATATATGGCTATGGACGGACAAAAAGCTGTCTCATCAGTCTTTCATTATCAAAAGCAGTCTCTCCTTTTTTTTAAATTGAGGTATCATTGATATACAATCTTATGAAGGTTTCACATGAGCAACGTTGTGGTTTTGACATTCACCCATACTATCAAGTCCCCTCTGCCCAGCCCCAACCCCATTGCAGTCACTGTCCATCAGCGTAGTAAGATGAAAAGCAATCTCTTCTTTTTGACAGATGATGAAACATCTATAGGGGACCCAGAAGGGTTGTTCATGAAGGCTTTACAATCCCGGAAGAAGAGTAGCAGCCCTGAGCTGACTATCGAGCCAGAGAAGGCGGCCGCAGACAAAAATGCCATCAGTTTGTCAGGCTTCCAAAATGAGCAAGGAGACTTTAGCAAGGAAAGTGCACTTAGCTACGTATTATCTTATTTCTCTGGATATATGGAAGGTGCAGAATCAGCATTATTACAATTCATTAAACCTCTTCTTTCAAACTTACAAGGAGATGAGCCTGTGGGGCCTTTGCAAAACAACGCAGAGAACACTTCTCTTCCACCTGGATCCAGCATTTCAACTGAGAAAAATAAACAGAAAATAATCTCTGTTCTGGAAGATATCATAGATGCCATGCCTCTACGTTCCAAACTTCTGAATCCCAGATTTCACCATCAAATCTCCACTAAAACATTGGAAACTGCCCAATTAAAAGAAAACAGCCCACCAGAAATTCAGAGAGTAGGGTGGAGGCTGGGGCCTTTGAAGGTGGTCATCAAGGGCCCAAAGGGCATTCGGAAGAGGCGACGCAGACAAATGAGGAAGGCTGGCATCAACGGGAAGCAGAGGGCCCAGCTCCTTGCGGAGAGCACGGCCGAGAAAAAAGGGCTCACGACGGCATCCCCAAGGGCGCCGGAGCAGCCTTACGTGGCGCAGCCCCCGAGGGAGACCGCAGGAAGCTCCTTCAGCACAGAGTCTTCATTCCGAAGGGAACAGGAGGCAGCCGTCCCTTCTGTCCAGTACTTGATGGGCAGGCCTCCTGCTTCCAATACTCCAAAATCTCTACCTGAGATTAAACCAAAATCGAAAGACCTAGCTGACAGTATTTTTGTTTTAGAAGCTGCGAGTGCTAGAATGAGAAATATGAAGGCTTCTGAACCAACCTCACACTTAAGAGAAAAGTACCTCTTTCCTGAATCTTTGCGGCATGCGGGTCACAAAATCCTCAAGGCCAAAATGAGTAGACAGTTCAGCAACAAAGGTTCACACAATAGCCCGATGGTTGTGAACAAGCCTCCATTCACCTAAATGAGCCTTATGAACTCTCTTTCACAAGGGGCCTTTACTTCGTCAGCACTGACTTCTCAGAAAAATCCTTTTCCAGATTTATTTTCTCTTTTGGATCCAAGCCCGAAACTAACCAAAGAAACACAACGGGAACACAACAATGTGGACACTGACTTACCGTCCACAACAACAGCCTTCCCTTTCCCAGGGAGCTCATCTCCAGGTGGCCACCGCAAAGCTCAGCTAAATGAGCAGCTGCGGTCCCTCATCACCAACACTGATGTGAAAAGGCTCATTTCTCATGTTTTCTGGAATTTGAAAATGGGCTGCTCGGAGACCCACCTGAAACCAGCCTGTGCCAAGCTCATCTTCCAAACCGGCCTCCTGATGAAGCTTCTCAGCGAGCAGCAAGAAGCAAAGGAGCCCAGGGCAGACTGGGATACAGACTAGTGGGAAACAGAAAACTACATCCATGGGAGTCCAGAAGCCCAGAGTGAACAGGAAGAGCAGGAGATCCATGAGGTGAGGATAACTCCCAAAACATTGCCCCCCAGCCTGTTAGTCAGTTTGGGACATGGCATTGAAACACCCCGGCAGGAAGACCGCAGCCCCTAGTCTGTGTCTTGTCTTGGCCTGGGCCTTTGGGGAAGACAGGGATCTCCCACTGTGCTCATGTAGAGAATGATGCCACAATTGCTGGGGTAGGCGAGGAGGGGACCTAACACCCAAGGTAAACCAAGACAAGGCAGATTTATCATTAGCATTACATTTGGTACACTCTTCAAAAACATTTATGTTACTTGCCTGAAATAATGAGATGTTATAAGAGCTTTTATCCTTTCCACCTCTTTGTTTTTGAAAAGTCTTTTTCCATTATTTTTTCAGTTCCCAAAAGTTCTGGTGCATGGGTATCGAATCAAAGTCATCTTGGCATTGTCAGTGACAGGAGCAGTGCTGCTGTTGATTGCAGCTTTCTGTCTCATTAAGGTAAGGACACTTAGTCCAGGATTCCAGAGGATAGTCTGTCTTTAGATTCAGAATCCACAAACTAAAAATCAAAGTCTCTCTCCCACCTCTTATACTTGATATTCCTTCTTAGTCACCAGGACCAACATATGCTTTATTCTCTTCCTGCAAAGTATATGCCTGAGACTTTTATAAAGAAATCCCCCTTTCAGGAGATCTCCGTGGAACTGACACGAGATAATGAGCCATTAGACTGTTTTGAGAAGTTTAAGAAGGCCAGAGTTGACGTGACAGTAAAATATCTTCAACTCAAAACTAAGTCAATTTGACATCAGTCATTCCCTTTCTACCAATGATTTCTTTCCTTGTTGACTGGAATTATGAGGGATGTGTAATCTCCACCCTCATGAGCGATAAGTCACCCTGGAAGAAAGGACACGGCTAAAAGATAAAAGTGTGATCTTGTTGATTCACTAGATTTACTTAGCAACTTTCTTCCCCATCACGTAAGGCATTGTGGAGATAGGTACAGTCAGATTACTGCAACCAAAAGCCCGTGTCTGGGTTTCTAAAGCACTTGGTATTGACGGTCCTTCTGGAGCTGGCTTGCCTGCCTGCCTTTTGTTCAATAACAGAATGGTTTGTTACTTTTCCCAACAGGCAGGGCTGACAACAACAGAGTGATTTAATTAGCCGGTAATCCTGACTCTACGCGATGAACCCAACCTCATTTCCTATGTGTACCTTTTCTACTGTCGTGGCAGCCCTCTTTCCAGCCAGAGCGACTACCCAGGATGCCCAGTCACATGCCCATTCCTACTTTTGTCTGTTCCTTTGCCCATTTAAAATTCCCTTCTTTCACCTTGTAGAAGTCCGTTGAGTCTCTGAAAGCCAACTCAAGTTCATGTTTCTTCATGAACCCTTGCCTAAATACTCCAGTTCTGGTCCTAGTCCTTCTGTGAGACTTACTACCATTTCTTAGAGCCCATGATGAGGCATTCCTCTCCCCTGCGATGTTAATATGATAAGCAATTTTTTAAACGTCAGCTCCCCAAGAGAGAAACACCAAGGTCAACACACGGTGGAGCAGAGCAGAGATAGTTATTTTTATAGGGTTATAACAATTAATTTTCTTTACTGATCAGAACACAAATGTTGAAATATTTTTTTATAAACATGGAAACGTTTAAGTGAACTAAATATTTTAAAGTGCACTTCTGTCTTTTGTACAATAATATAATCATTCAGTCTAGGGCAATAGAAAGCAAACAAGACCACAGCCTTGAGGTCAAAACTTCAAGGTAGAGATATTTAAGGACCAAATGGCTTCCTGGCCTATCTGTCTTGAGTAAAACCTGACTGGATGGATGAACTGCTAAAGAGAAACTTGTACCTGAAGGTCACTTGGTCAGGTCGCTTTAGTGTGCCACAGAGGCCTCTCCCTGTGATGACCTGAAACCCCCTGGTTGTGTAGACACAGCTAGTCTGTGTGTGGAACAGATATATTTCTCATTGTCATGTCATACTCTGGCATTCTGACTTTTTATCAATGCTGTGATACTAATCAGTTGAGATTGCACCGAGTGAGTTCTCTCTTGGAGAGTCTCTGAGTCTAGGACACTGGTAGCTAGCATGGGGTCAGCTTGCCAAGGCCTCTGGGAAGGGAGTCATTGGCCATTGCCCAGTCAGTGACCACTGTACCCCAGGTGACAGAAGTCCTTTTGCTGTTTTGGAATTCATATAAGCTTCCATAGTGCTTTTAATGTCCATGTAGTTTAACCTTGCATTTATATATATGTAAGTATGTATATGGTTTCATTGTTTCTTCTCCTCACTTAGATGATAAGCTTTTTGAGGACAGAGACCATGCAATGTTTTTCCTGTGGTAGACAGTAATGGTGTTCAAGGGGGAAAGAGGAGGCAATGTCAGTTCCACAGTAAGGAACAATGCCACCTAACAATGATCTGAGGTAGCATACGGAGTCCAGCAATAGACTGACCCATGTGTTAATAGGACTTTTGAAATGTCACCTTTTAATATTCTCATCGGTAGAAGAAGATGAATAAATGTTAATAGAACAGCTCCCTAACTATATGGGGGGGGGGGGAAATAACAGCAGATCTCTATTTATCACCTTAAATAAACATATTTCAACAAAAAGAAAAGAAGAATCCATGGAAGTATTAGAAAAAAATAGAAGCCATAAGCAATATTTTTATATCTTGTGGTGGGAAAGAGCCTTCTAAGCCTGATATGACAAGCCTTTGATATGATGCCTTGATAGATTTGGTCACCTTGCCTGTGACACCGTCAGTAGACTTAGTACTGATTTATGTCAAACTTCAGGCCAAATTCGCCATACGTTTTCTGATTTAACTCCCGCACTCCTGGAAGGATGATATCACCATCTCTCTTTCACAGATGAGGGAGATCAACTTGAGGCCCCAAAGGTAGAACCCAGTGGTGCTGAAGTGCAAAGTCTGTGCCCCTCCATCCACTGTTGTTTTCCTCATTGAAGATAAAAACCCTCAGAAATATTTGAGACATTGAAATTCAATGAAAGCCACTGAAAGGATTAGTATATTTAGTGTAAAAGTTTTCTAAATCTAGAGGAAGACAAACGATCCAGGGGAGAGAAGGACAATGGCAAGAGCAGGTTGCATGCCAGCCCTGCCGCCAGTCCCTCCACAGGACCCGGCGGGCGTGGGTTTGCAGGAAGGCCTCTGCCACCTGACGGTATAAAAACAGTGCCTGATATTTTCTTCTGGTTAACATGTGTTGTTGTATTTTTTAATCCATCCAGAATTTGTTTTACTTGCTGTTTAGTGAGGTTGAGGCAGAGAATCTAACTTTTTCTCCCACATGAAGATCCAATCGTTTTAAAATCCTGTACTGAGTTGTTCATTTCTTCTTCACTGATAAAAAATACTGTCTGTGTCTGGACTCTGTTCTGTTGATCCAGTTATCTTTTCTTGTACTATTAAGACACTATTTAATTCCAGGTGCTAAAGAACTTATTTTGACATCTGATAGAGTGAGCTCCTGCCCTTTGATCTTATTCATACATTTCATAGCTTTTCCTTCATATTTTCTAATATTTTCCAGAAAAATATTAGCTGGCTAGATTTTAGTTTAAAAATTATCATGGGGAGGGGCGGAAGATGGCGGCGTGAGTACAGCAGCGGAAATCTCCTCCCAAAACAACATATATCTATGAAAATATAACAAAGACAACCCTTCCTAGAATAAAGACCAGAGGACACAGGACAATATCCAGACCACATCCGCACCTGAGAGAACCCAGCAACTCGCGAAGAGGGTAAGATACAAGCCCCGGCCCGGCGGGAGCCGAGCGCCCATCCCCCCAACTCCCGCCGGAGAAGAGCAGGCAGAGGGGAGGGAGACGGAGCACAGGGCTGCCGAACACCCAGCCCCAGCCATCCGGGCCAGAGTGCAGGGCCCTCGATACTAGGAAAACAGGGCAGCAAGAACAGTGAGCGGACACTGGAGGCCGGGTGTCGGAGGACATAAGAAAATCGCGCGACCATGTTTTTTTTTTTTTTTTTTTTTGCTTTTTTGCTGTTTTGTTTTGGCAAGCGCTTTTTGGAAGTCTTAAAGGGATAGGGACCCCAATACTAGGGAAACATGGCAGCAAGACCGGTGAGCAGAGGCCTGAGGCTGGCACCGGAGAATAAAGAAAAACGAGCGACCACCTTTTTTTTTTTTTTAATTAAAAAAAAATTTTTTTTTTTAATTTAAAATTTTTTTTCTTTTTTTTTTTCTGACGGTCGTTGTTTTGTTTTGGGGGTGCATTTTGGAAGTCTTAAAGGGGCAGGGCAGGACACTTAATCCAGAGGTAGGGAATCCGGGGATCTCTGGGCACCCTAACCCCTGGGCTGCAGGGAGCAGGGAGGACCCTTACGGAGATAAATAGCCTCCCAGCCGCTCCTGCTCCAAGGCGACTCCACCACCTTGGAGTAGCTGCCTGAGCCAGGCCACGCCCACAGCAACAGCGGAGATTAACTCCATAGCAGCCCGGCAGGAAGCACAAACCCTGTCTGCGTGCAGCTGCGCAGCACAAGCCACTAGAGGTCGCTGTTCTCCCAGGAGAGGAGGGCCACAAACAAACAAGAAAGGAAGTCCTTCCAGCCGTCACTCATCCCAGCTCTGCAAACTATTCCTATCACCATGAAAAGGCAAAGCTACAGGCAGACAAAGATCACAGAGACAACACCAGAGAAGGAGACAGACCTAACCAGTCTTCCTGAAAAAGAATTCAAAATAAGAGTCATAAACATGCTGACAGAGATGCAGAGAAACACGCAAGAGAAATGGGATGAAGTCCGGAAGGAGATCACAGATGCCAGAAAGGAGATCGCAGAAATGAAACAAACTCTGGAAGGGTTTATAAGCAGAATGGATAGAATGCAAGAGGCCATTGATGGAATTGAAATCAGAGAACAGGAATGCATGGAAGCTGACATAGAGAGAGACAAAAGGATCTCCAGGAATGAAACAATATTAAGAGAACTGTGTGACCAATCCAAAAGGAACAATATCTGTATTATAGGGGTTCCAGAAGAAGAAGAGAGAGAAAAAGAGATGGAAAGTATCTTAGAAGAAATAATTGCTGAAAACTTCCCCAAACTGGGAGAGGAAATAATCGAACAGACCACGGAAATACACAGAACCCAAAAAAGAAAGGATCCAAGAAGGACAACACCAAGACACATAATAATTAAAATGGCAAAGATTAAGGACAAGGAAAGAGTGTTAAAGGCAGCTAGAGAGAAAAAGGTCACCTATAAAGGGAAAACCATCAGGCTAACATCAGATTTCTCAACAGGAACCCTACAGGCCAGAAGAGAATGGCATGATATATTTAATACAATGAAACAGAAGGGCCTTGAACCAAGGATACTGTATCCAGCACGACTATCATTCAAATATGACGGTGGGATTAAACAATTCCCAGACAAACAAAAGCTGAGGGAATTTGCTTTCCACAAACCACCTTTACAGAACATCTTACAGGGACTGCTCTAGATGGGAGCACTCCTAGAAAGAGCACAGCACAAAACACCCAACATATGAAGAATCGAGGAGGAGGAACAAGCAGGGAGAGAAGAAAAGAATCTCCAGACAGTGTATATAACAGCTCAATAAGCGAGCTAAGTTAGGCAGTAAGATACTAAAGAGGCTAACCTTGAACCTTTGGTAACCACGAATTTAAAGCCTGCGATGGCAATAAGTACATATCTTTCAATAGTCACCCTAAATGTCAATGGGTTGAACGAACCAATCAAAAGACACAGAGTAACAGAATGGATAAAAAAGCAAGACCCATCTATATGCTGCTTACAAGAAACTCACCTCAAACCCAAAGACATGTACAGACTAAAAGTCAAGGGACGGAAAAACATATTTCAAGCAAACAACAGTGAGAAGAAAGCAGGGGTTGCAGTACTAATATCAGACAAAATAGACTTCAAAACAAAGAAAGTAACAAGAGATAAAGAAGGACACTACATAATGATAAAGGGCTCAGTCAAACAAGAGGATATAACCATTCTAAATATATATGCACCCAACACAGGAGCACCAGCATATGTGAAACAAATACTAACAGAACTAAAGGGGGATATAGACTGCAATGCATTCATTCTAGGAGACTTCAACACACCACTCACCCCAAAGGATAGATCCACTGGACAGAAAAAAAGTAAGGACACGGAAGCACTGAACAACACAGTAGAGCAGATGGACCTAATAGACATCTATAGAACTCTACATCCAAAAGCATCAGGATATACATTCTTCTCAAGTGCACATGGAACATTCTCCAGAATAGACCACATACTAGGCCACAAAAAGAGCCTCAGAAAATTCCAAAAGATTGAAATCCTACCAACCAACTTTTCAGACCACAAAGGCATAAAACTAGAAATAAACTGTACAAAGAAAGCAAAGAGGCTCACAAACACATGGAGGCTTAACAACACGCTCCTAAATAATCAATGGATCAATGACCAAATCAAAATGGAGATCCAGCAATATATGGAAACAAATGACAACAACAACACTAAGCCCCAACTTCTGTGGGACACAGCAAAAGCAGTCTTAAGAGGAAAGTATATAGCAATCCAAGCATATTTAAAAAAGGAAGAGCAATCCCAAATGAATGGTCTAATGTGACAATTATCGAAATTGGAAAAAGAAGAACAGATGAGGCCTAAGGTCAGCAGAAGGAGGGACATAATAAAGATCAGAGAAGAAATAAATAAAATTGAGAAGAATAAAACAATAGCAAAAATCAATGAAACCAAGAGCTGGTTCTTCGAGAAAATAAACAAAATAGATAAGCCTCTAGCCAGACTTATTAAGAAGAAAAGAGAGTCAACACAAATCAACAGTATCAGAAACGAGAAAGGAAAAATCACGACGGACCGTACAGAAATACAAAGAATTATTAGAGAATACTATGAAAACCTATATGCTAACAAGCTGGGAAACCTAGGAGAAATGGACAACTTCCTAGAAAAATACAACCTTCCAAGATTGACCCAGGAAGAAACAGAAAATCTAAACAGACCAATTACCAGCAACGAAATTGAAGCGGTAATCAAAAAACTACCAAAGAACAAAACCCCCGGGCCAGATGGATTTACCTCGGAATTTTATCAGACATACAGGGGAGACATAATACCCATTCTCCTTAAAGTTTTCCAAAAAATAGAGGAGGAGGGGATACTCCCAAACTCATTCTATGAAGCTAACATCACCCTAATACCAAATCCAGGCAAAGACCCCACCAAAAAAGAAAACTACAGACCAATACCCTGATGAACGTACATGCAAAAATACTCAACAAAATATTAGCAAACCGAATTCAAAAATACATCAAAGGATCGTACACCATGACCAAGTGGGATTCATCCCAGGGATGCAAGGATGGTACAACATTTGAAAGTCCATCAACATCATCCACCACATCAACAAAAAGAAAGAGAAAAACCACATGATCATCTCCATAGATGCTGAAAAAGCATTTGACAAGGTTCAAAATCCATTCATGATAAAAACTCTCAGCAAAATGGGAATAGAGGGCAAGTACCTCAACATAATAAAGGCCATCTATGATAAACCCACAGCCAACATTATATTGAACAGCGAGAAGCTGAAAGCATTTCCTCTGAGATCGGGAACTAGACAGGGATGCCCACTCTCTCCACTGTTATTTAACATAGTACTGGAGGTCCTAGCCACGGCAATCAGACAAAATAAAGAAATACAAGGAATCCAGATTGGTAAAGAAGAAGTCAAACTGTCACTATTTGCAGATGACATGACACTGTACATAAAAAACCCTAAAAACTCCACCCCAAAACTACTAGAACTGATATCGGAATACAGCAAAGTTGCAGGATACAAAATTAACACACAGAAATCTGTGGCTCTCCTATACACTAACAATTAACTAATAAAAAGAGAAACCAGGAAAACAATTTCATTCACAATAGCATCAAAAAGAATAAAATTCCTAGGAATAAACTTAACCAAGGAAGTGAAAGACCTATACCCTGAAAACTACAAGACACTCAAGAGAAATTAAAGAGGACACTAACAAATGGAAACTCATCCCATGCTCCTGGCTAGGAAGAATTAATATCGTCAAAATGGCCATCCTGCCCAAAGCAATATACAGATTCGATGCAATTCCTATCAAATAACCAACAGCATTCTTCAACGAACTGGAACAAATAGTTCAACAATTCATATGGAATGACTGAAGACTCCGAATAGCCAAAGCAATCCTGAGAAGGAAGAATAAAGTGGGGGGGATCTCGCTCCCCAACGTCAAGTTTTACTACAAAGCCACAGTAATCAAGACAATTTGGTACTGGCACAAGCACAGAGACACAGACCAGTGGAACAAAATAGAGACTCCAAACATTAACCCAAACATATATGGTCAATTAATATTCGATAAAGGAGCCATGGACATACAGTGGGGAAATGACAGTCTCTTCAACACATGGTGCTGGCAAAACTGGACAGCTACATGTAAGAAAACGAAACTGGATCACTGTCGAACCCCATACACAAAAGTAAATTCGAAATGGATCAAAGATCTGAATGTCAGTCATAAAACCATAACACTCTTAGAAAAAAACATAGGCAAAAATCTCTTGGACATAAATATGAGTGACTTCTTCATGAACCTATCTCCCCGGGCAAGGAAAACAAAAGCAAAAATGAACAAGTGGGACTATATCAAGCTGAAAAGCTTCTGTACAGCAAAGGACACCATCAATAGAAGAAAAAGGTATACTACAGTATCGGAGAATATATTCATAAATGACAGATTTGATAAATATTACACACCTCAACAAACAAAAAGAGCTCACACACCTCAACAAACAAAAAGCAAATAATCTAATTAAAAAATGGGCTGAGGAGCTGAATAGACAGTTCTCTAAAGAAGAAATTCAGATGGCCAACAGACACATGAAAAGATGTTCCACATAGCTTGTCATCAGAGAAATGCAAATTAAAACCACAATGAGATATCACCTCACACCAGTTAGGATTGCCACCATCCAAAAGACAAACAACAACAAATGTTGGCGAGGTTGTAGAGAAAGGGGAACCGTCCTACACTTTTGGTGGGAATGTAAATTAGTTCAACCATTGTGGAGAGCAGTATGGAGGTTTCTCAAAATGTTTAAAATAGAAATACAATTTGACCCAGGAATTCCAATTCTAGGAATTTACCCTAAGAATGCAGCAGCCCAGTTTGAAAAAGACAGATGCACCCCTATGTTTATCACAGCACTATTTACAATAGCCAAGAAATGGAAGCAACCCAAGTGTCCATCAGTAGATAAATGGATAAAGAAGATGTGGTACATATACACAATGGAATACTACTCAGCCATAAGAAAAGGGCAAATCCAATCGTTTGCAGCAACATGGATGGAGCTGGAGGGAATTATGCTCAGTGAAACAAGCCAAGCGGAGAAAGAGAAATACCAAATGATTTCACTTATCTGTGGAATATAAGAACAAAGGAAAAACTGAGGGAACAAAACAGCACCAGAATCACAGAACTCAAGAATGGACTAACAGGTACCAAAGGGAAAGGGACTGGGGAGGATGGGTGGGTAGGGAGGGATAAGGGGGGGGGAAGAAGTAGGGGGGTATTAAGATTAACGTGCATGGGGGGGTAGGAGAAAAGGGAGGGCTGTACAACACAGAGAAGGCAAGTAGAGATTCTACAACATTTTGCTATGCTGATGGACAGTGACTGTAAAGGGGTTTATAGGGGGGACCTGGTATAGGGGAGAGCCTAGTAAACATAATATTCATCAAGTAAGGGTAGATTAGTGATACCAAAAACAAAACAAAACAAAACAAAACAAAAAGGGCAGTTCCTGTGTGGTAACCTCCAATGATTTCTACACAAGGGTATAAAGGGCATATAAAAGTGTATGCAAAGGGTCTGTTTGTGTTTATACAGAAGATCAAAGCCTAATTGGGCTACCCCCAAAATGAACTAAGATACGATATGAAAGAGAACTTCCAACATCAGCACTCTCTGGAAGACTCATGCCAGAAGATGCTCATCAAAAAACCCCAACAAAGATCCACGCACTGCTACAGCTGTAGATGCACTCATCCCACCAGCTCCTGGACTTGCCATGGGAATGAAGGAGATATCTAAGCTGGCCTGTGCATACAGTAAAACAACAAATGTGACTGGATCTATACTGTTGGAACTCAACCAAGAATTAGGAGAAGTGCAAATTGTAGCGCTCCAAAATCTTACAACTACAGACTATTTACTGTTAAAAGAATACAAGGGATGTGAACATTCCCCAGGAATGGGTTGTTTTAACTTGTCTGATTTCTCTCAGACTGTTCAAGTTCAGTTGGACAATATCCACCATATCATAGATAAGTTTTCACAAATGCCTAAGGTGCCTAACTGGTTTTCTTGGTTTCACTGGAGATGGCTGGTAATTACAGATATGCTTTGGTTATGTAACTATACTCCTCTTATGTTAATGTGTGTGCGCAATTTAAGTAGTACCTTAAAACCTGTACATGCTGAAGTTACTCTACAAGAAGATATGTCAAAGAAATAATCAATCTTCCCAGGTTTTCTGCCGCCTGCTACTTCTATAGCTTTTCTTCTTCCTTCCTAATTACAACCCTTAAATAGAATTTGTGCCTCATATCAAATTTACCAAGTATCATAATTCTTCCAAGTGGTAAAGATACCTCAAGACAAATGCTGGGCATAGAAGCTACAGGGCATAAATATGCAAAGAAATAAAAAGCTAACCATTTCAAACAATAAGGCTTCTCTCTCACTTACCAACTTTACATTTCCCTGTATGGCCCCGGAAGATGACTGGTTAGCCAGAGACGGGTAAGATTCCTCAAGGGAGGAACAACCTAAGACAGGCACAGTCGCAGGGGGGTCATCAGGTGAGAAGTTGGGGATCAACAAAGGTGAGGCTTAGAACCTCACCCCCCCTGTTCTGAGAGAAATCTTCTGCATACGTGGATGTTTTATTGCCCTTGTCTAGCTTGGATTAACACATAGTCTACAGGCACACACCTGATCATGTACATTTGCTCTCTTACAACACTAAACTATGTTTTCTACCTTTATCTTGTATCTACCTACCACTCCAGCATTTTATTAAAAATAATAATAAAGAGAGAAATGTGGTATCCACATATAAATCAAGTATAAAAACCAAATGAGTATTCATATTTGAACTGACTGTTTACAGTTCATAATGCATGAGCAAAACCGAAAGTTTCTGTGATGACTGCCCTTGTACTGTTCACTATGTAACTTATTCATTATGTAAGAATTTGTTCTCCATGTAAGAACTTGTTAGTTATGCCTCAGAAGATTGGAGACTGACGAAAATTAGGCTTGGGGTGGATTAATGATTGTGCATTGAGCATTGACTCCCCTATACAGAATTTTATTGTCGTTAACAACCATTTGATCAATAAATATGAGAGATGCCCTCACAAAAAAAAAAAAAAAAAAGGACAGACTTCCAATGGTAAAATAAATAAGTAACCGGGATGTAATGTATAGCATAAGGAATATAGTCAAGATATTGTAACAGCTTGGTAGGGTGATAGCTGGAACCTAGAATTATGTATATAAATGTTTTATCACTGTGTTGTACACTTGAAACTAATGTAATGTAATGCTGTGCGTCAACTACCCTTCAATAAAAAATAATTATCTAAAAAAAAAAAATTATCGTGGGATTTGAATAAGATTGCTTTATATTAGTAGGTAAATTTGGGAAGAACTTATATCTTTACAACAATTTAGGAATATGGTATCTCGGGTCATGTATTCATATCTTCTTAAAGTCCTCCAGAAGAGTTTTAATGTTTTCATCACATAGTTCTTAGACGTTTTTTGTTAAGTTTACCCTGAGGTACTTTATACATTTTTGCTGATGTAAATGGGATCTTTCTTCCATTTTAAAATTAGTTACCCTTGGTATATAGGAATGCTTTTGAGTTTTGTATATTGATCTCTTGATTTTGTATCTTAGTGAATTCTCATATTATTTCCAATAAAATTTTAGTTGGTCCTCTTGGGCTTTTTAGGTTATTCATCACTTCAAATGCAGATATGTTTGTCTCTTCCCTTACAATACTTTACTTTTCTTATCACATTGATTAGGACCTCCTCAACATTAATGAATAGTCACAGTAATAATAGGCACTGTACTCTTGTTCTTTTTTTTTTTTTCCGCTCTTGTTCTGGACTTTAAAACAGTGATGCTGTTTAGGATCCTCGCAGATAACTTCTGTTCCTAGTTCCAAGAGTTTTTATTAGGGATTAGCTGTTGAATGTTATCTAAAACAATCAGTGAAATATATTGCAAGCTATCTCACGATCTCAAGTTAGGTACTGTGGAAGAGTCCAAGGACAGTTAAATAGAACAGAATTCCTGTCCTCAAAACCGTTATCATCCCACTGGTAGATGATATTTAAAATAAAAAGTTGAATAAAGATTTGGAAATAGTGGTCATCATGTTAGATAATCATGATCATGTTTTCTTTCAAAACAGATGTGCTCCCGTAGAAAGGCAGTGCTGGATGAAGAAGGAGGCTCAGGGTAAATATTGATCTGGCCATTGCAAAGTAGAATTTTAGAACTAGAGGAAAGGTTAGAACTCATCTATTTCAAACACATCATTTTACGGTGAAGAAACCATCAAAGGCAGGAAGAGTACTTACCCTACTGCCTCTCAGAAGCAGCTCCCCAGCCAAAGCTGAGTTAGAATGCGACTGGCACAGACGCATCTGCTGTCACGAGGCCTGGAAGGAAAACGACTGGAGGGGGAAAGGTTTTGGTTGTACCCTTCCTGCTGGGGGTGGACATGAGGCCTGGCCAGTGGACTGCTCAGAGGCTCTGGGGAAAGGGCAGAGAAGGCCACATGGTCCTGGATGCTAGTCTCCTTCAAAGCTGATGGAAGGTCGAATATATGAGCCCTTCCTGTCAATCATCCCTTCACATCCTACTGGCTTTCAGGTCCCCAGTGTCTGTTGCCTTTAACCAAACCTCACAGAATTTTAACTGGGAGAAACCTCAGTCAGGAATTTATCTCTACTTCTTATAATAAAGAAATGGAGAAGGAGAAAAGGAAATGATCTTGCCCCATGGTCATACTGAGAGCGAGTAGCAGGAAGAAGACGGTTCCTTCCCACTGGGGACTTCTCCACTGATCATTGTGCTTGGGCTGTGAGCTCCATTTTATGTCATGACCCACTACACGTACCATATAGGCATGAGTAGTTTCTAAAACAAACTTATTATGCACTCTGATTTTTTTCTATTCCATTTGTATTCAAAAGAATATTTTGTGTTTCAGTGCTGGTCATGACCTTTAAGCTGATTTCACAACCCATTCACTTGTCAGTGAGAGTCTGACATGTGAAAGTTAGTGAGCTAGTTGGACTCAGCAATAAGTTGGTGTGATTCAACCTGTAGGAGAAAGCAGTAGGGAAACGGAAGCACCTTCTCCCCCACCCACCAGCAAGTGACACATGTGAGACTGAGTCCAAAGGATACTGGTGTAAAATGCCTCTGGAGAGAGTGAAACGCTTCTGCCCGGTGTGCTTGAGCAGTTCGCTTACTGCACAAGGGCACTTGGCCAGTGGCCAAGAAGGTGAGTGGGGCTGAAATCCTGCCTACACTCCATGCCAAGCCACATACAAAGGTCTCCCCAGGGACACTGTGGGGCTATAAGGGACAGATACGGAGAAGTTCTGAAGCTCAGCATGCATGGAATGATTTTCAGGATCCCAGGTCTGTAGTGATTTTGCTTGTGATGATGGACTGAGGTACCCATTTGGTCCTAATAAGTCAGAGATACACATTGTGAGAGACATGAAAAATAGCATGAATCACTAATTATTATCTGTGTGTGTGTTTTCCTCCAAGGGGCTTCCTTGTTCATCTGGATAAACTCTCAGAAGAGGGTAAGAATCAGGTAAATTTGAGGAGGATCAAGTACTGTGCTGGAGAAAGCAGGGGATGTATGGAATTTATACCTCCTTTCTATTTTTTTAGAAGGGCTTTTCCTGGAGAAGGTGGCTTTGGCTCCGGAATATGTACAGAACCGTCAGTCCCTCACGTGAGAAAAACCTGGCGCAGAAGCTACTTGAGATGGATGGAGGGTAAAAGATTAGGGACAATTTAAAATTCTTATCTAAAATGAGGTAATAACAATAAGTTTTATTATTCCTTTTAAAAGTTAAAAAGATTTGGCATTATTCTTCTTGTCCCAGGGAGCTCAGTGAAGTCGTCGTAATAGAGAAGAATGTGACTTCAGGGTTGGGTGCCGAAGGGAGGAGATTGAAGCCCAAGATACCACCACAGAGGGAGCCCCAGCCTGCCCCGGGCCACCTACAACGCTTCTAATATTGGCTTCTCAATAAAATACATAATTTTCTCTCATTGAAGTGTATGAACTCATAACCAATCCTAGCCATCTGGTAAGGAATTAAAGTACAAATTGTTAAATACTTACATGCAAATAACAAGCAAATTAGCAAATAAGAACTACAAAGCAAGAACTACTGATGTTTTAGGCAGAGAAGAGACATGATCCAGCTTGAGTTGTAGGAGGAGTAATTCGATGGTGGCCTAGAAGTAGAGAGGCCACTTGGGGGTTTAGATAAGTAGGACCTAGGAGAAAATGGGCCACCAGGTAGGAGGTTTTGATGCAGGTGAAGAACTTGGGACAGTGGGTCTACTTGAGTGAGAACTGGAAGGACAAGAGCTTATGTTCAGAGAGTGAAAGACTGAACATTCTAGATGATGATAAGGTTCATGCATCACCTAGGAATGGGGATCAGTGAAGTGTCAGGAATCTAGGAGGTGAAGCCAGTTGGATAGTCTTGGAGACATAGTCCCTTTCCCCTTTCAGTAGCTCAGCAGAGCTAGTTCAGCAGGAACCAACCAGCTCAATGGAAAAACAGCCTCCACCTTTCTAATGAGATCGCTTCTTTCATCATTGGAGTTTCCACTGTTAGTCGTGTAGATGTTCCTGCCTTGCCATCGTATAAACGTGATACATTCCAGGCAGGCTCCCTCCCTACAGGGCCCCTAGCCAATGGGCACCTGGGCCAGCTAAGTCTGGCCCAATCCCCTGTTACCATTCTCTTTGTAAGTTTCCCCAAGAAACAATAAAACCATACTTTATATTTGCACATTTGGTACTTCTGTCCTCTTTACATAATAGGAGGTCAAGGAACATTGTGCCCAGGAATGTCTATGGGTTGTTGGCATGGCAAATATTATGGTAGAGAAGAGCTAGAGTCTAGAGCCAAAGTCCCCAACCACCCGTGGGCATCATTCATTACTACACCCGCTCAGAGAGTCTCACGTCTATCTGGCTCAACCCCTGCATCAGACAGTGTATTGATTATCTGGTGCTGTGCAACAGATCACAGCAAAATAGTGGCTTAAAATAGCAATAAACATTTATTCCTCACAATTTCTGTGAGCCAAGAATTCAGGAGTAGTTTGGGCAGTTCTGGCTCTGGGTCTTTCATGAGGGTCTCAAGATCTCTGCCAGGGCTGCAGATCTGAAGGCTTCACAGGCTGGAGGTCCACTTTCAAGGTGTGCTGCTCACTTACATGGCTCCCACGGTGGTGCCGGATGCTGGAGGGCGCCTCAGTCCTCCTCATATGGGCCTGTCCCCATGCTCCATGATTGAATGTCCCCACAGCGTGATGGCTGGCCTCCTCCAGAGTGAGCAATCCAGAGAGGGAGACAGATGGAAATTACACTTTTTATGACCTAGCCTCAGAAAGCATATAGCATCACTTCTGTCACATAACATGAATGGTTAAAAGTCAGTCACTAAATCCAGCTCACATTGAAACCTTTTGAAGAAAAAAGACTCAAAGAATTTGCAGACATTTTACAGTTACCATAGACAGGAAAACAGAAATCACTGTAGATATTTCAAACAAACAAACAGAAAGCTTGTATACAAACAATTGGTTCTTTTCATTGGAGGGGCTAGTGGTGAAAGCTGAGGGTGGGGGCACTGCACCCCACTAGCTTTCAGTTTACTTTGCTGTAGCTGCTTTCCACAGACTCACAGTTGCTGTTGCCACTCAGAACCCAGGAAACTTCTGGAAACTACTGCTGAGGTCATTGCTGCCTGGTGACTGGTGGGGTGCATGGAGGCCAACATGCAGCCTGTACATCTGCCGCCCCAGAGGAGGAAAGAACGGCTTCCACCTCCTTTCTACCCTCCGGATTTCACACAAGTACATTTTATTGGTGGAACTCTGCTGTCAAGGGCATCTGTGAAATGTTCCTGGGCTTCCAACACCTGCAGAGAAGGGGGTAGAGATTGGTGTCAAGAGCCAACCAGTGCCACTCAGCATCCTCCATATTACAGACACAGTGAGAAGACCCCGCCTGTACTGGCAGGGATCCTAGCATCCTACATTTTTTTTTCCAGTTTCAAAGGAATTTAATATTATTTACACAGTTCAGTAACAGATGATACATTCCCATTTCTTAGAAACTGATCTCTGTAATAAAATAATTTTAAATTCAGTGTATGTCATTATTACTGCTAAGGAAATCATAGCCCTTGTCTGTCTTAAAACATTCTTTATTTGCTGTCATTATTGCTCTGTAGTCACTGCTTTGTTAATTCCTCAAATCATTTAGATGGTCCTGTCTTCCACTTAGGAGTCTCAATCAAAGTTCCATAGACCACAATTTCCTATGTAAGAGAAATTAAGAACATCTTCTGTTTTGTCCCTACTTTTGATTTTGTGATGGTTTCAAAAAAAGACTCCAACCACCAATTTGGTTAAATTGCTTAAAAGACAATATATAATAAAAATCACCCAATCTATGCTTAGAGGCATAACCTGAGTTATAAGCGCAATTACTCCAAATAAATAGTTCTTCTAGGTACCTAGTTAGGCTTTAGTATCTAAACAATTTCCCCAAATAAATAAGAAGGCAGCCCTATACCTTTGTTGCTCTAGGGTAGCACTTAAGGGCCTGGCGACTCATTTTTCTTTTAAAGCTATTAACTACTTATCAAGCACTTATTAAGCTTTGTAAGCATATTGAGAACTCTAGTCCCAAGAGTGGTGTTCTCTACTCTCCAAAAATATCTCTTGGGAGATAACACAATTAAGTCCTCACAATAGTGATTTTATTAAATTAGTTGCTTTATAAAACATTGACGATGTCATAATTGTTAACATAACAATTTGCCAAACTGTAACTGGTGCAGTTTGCTGAGCATGTTTTATAAAGGGAAGTAAATGCCAAAACCCTGTTAAAGTTATTCCATTGTAGCCTAGGAGAACAAAGGAGATTTGTTTCTCAGACACTTAAAAGAGGCAAATAAAACAGGTAGTATCCCCTCCCCAACCTGAAGTACTCCATCAGTAGAACAGTCTGATAAATATAACTAGACAGTCTATGCTGCATTCAAGAGATTCCACAACTTGTAATGCAATAATGGAGAGGTTTACCTTCTTCAGATTCAAAGTTGGAGGGTTTGGTCATTTGATTTTAAGTATCAAACTAGTGCTTTTCAGCCACGGTATCTTCACTCTGAGCAGTCTTCTTCACAATGTATTTCTAATATCCTCATGCTCAATTTTAAGACAAAGCAATTTTAATACTAGGTGCACACCACATTCCCTTGTTGCAAACTGCTTTTCTTGACAAGTTATGAAGTAGTTCAAGGAGGTATGGATAAGGCTGTATTACTGAATGGTGCTGGTAAATACTACACAGATTTTTCGTCGTTTTGCAACTTTAGTTTCCAATTTAGTGACTGTTCTTGTGGAATCAACAACAATGACAACATTATTAGGTTTCTTTTTTTAACTATGATTTAGTAGCAACTGAGGTTCCCAATTTTAACCCCTTGGCAGCAAGATCCAAGTTCCCTTGTTCACACATTAGCACCTAAGTGTCAAGGGGTTAAATAACCAGCATAAAAGATACTGCACTTCTGATTGTAGCATTTGGCAGAACTGAAAGGAAAGGAAGTTGTGCTACATGTTGAAGGGATTGTGGGCAACAGAAAGAAGACACCAGGAGAAGATCAAATGTCACATGAAGTCTTCATAGTCTTGTACATACCCTCCATCATAACCACCATAATCTGCCAGATCGTCCTTCATGGTGGCCTTTAATCCCCCTCCAGGAACCGCACCTTTCTTCTTCATTTTGGCTTTGCTTTGCTTTTCTTGCTTCTGTTTTTCACTGCAAAGTACAGTCAATGAATTGGTAATCTTTTTCAAGTCATCACTTTCCAATGAAATACATACATCTCGAACTAAGGCTTCCAAAAAACTGGCATAATATAATGACTTTTCATATTGTGTAATTTTGTCTTTTAGTAACTTTCCAAATTCTGTGAAGTCATCTCTTGAAGATGGGTTCATAGCATCTATTCCACAAACTGTGTTATTAACACCAAAAGTTTCTATGGCTAATTCAAGGTCTGACTCTTCCTGTAATTTCTTTAGCCGCAGTTTATCTGCTAATTGTTCTTCTGGTGTTAGCACTTAGGTTCTTCATGTTCTTCTAACCTCTTTTTATTATCTTCTTGCCTTTTCTTCTGCTGCCGTTCTTTCTCTTTTATCTTCTCTGCTATTTTTTTCTTTTCTGAAACTTTTACTTCTGATTTTACTGCTACTTCCTCTTTTTTTTCGTCATCATCGTCATCCCAGTTATCCTTGACGCCCTCGTCCTCGTCCTCACCTTCCCAGCGGTCCCCACCAGCAGGACCGCCGCCGCCCCCCACCTTCCGCACCGGGTCTTCCACGGAGAACGTGTCCGCGTCCCAGGAGTCGGAGTCCCCCGCTGCCGCCGCCGCCATCTCGGGCCAGGTGTGCGCGTGGGTGCGCGGAACGAGCGCGGAGCTGGCGCGGCGGAGGTGAATCACTGGCTTTGCTCTGGATGGCCGGCACGGGGCCGCATCCTACATTTTTGTAGGTGTTCAAGTCTTTGTAAAAGAGCTAGCTGAGTCAGAAACCTGGAAAGGTGTCCTAGCTGGAAAGCAGACTGGGTGCTGGATGCTGGTGACATGCACTCATCCCCAGAGGTGACTGGAGAAACACTTGGAACTTGAGAAAAATAAAACTTTTTCAGGATGTGGGGGTAGGAGCCAAGATGGTGGCGAGAGTAGGGCAGCAGAAATCTCCTCCCAAAACCATATATATTTTTGAAAACACAGCAAATATAACTATTCCTAAAAGAGAGACCAGTGGATACAGTACAAGAGCCTGGTACATGTACATCTGTGAGAACTCAGCATCTCACGAAGGGGGTAAGATTCAAGCCGTGTCCGGGTGGGACTGAATGCTCTCCCCACCCCAGCTCCCCAGCGGGAGGAAATGAGTCTGAGCTGGGAGGGAGTGGAAGCCCAGGACTGCTAAACAACCAACTCTGGTAATCTGCACTGAGACCGCAGACACAGTGCACGGTGTGCTGGATATTAGAGAAATGGCAAAGCAAAATCTGAGAGGGGTCCCCACAACCAGCTCCTCTGGGACAAAAGAAATGCGAGTACTTTCTGAAAGTCTTAAAGGGCCAGGGACCTCACAGCTGAAAGGAGTCATCCCAGCACACTCAGCGCGGCAGCTGGGAGTCCTGGGGAACTCCAGGTGCCATAACCCGCTGGGCAGCAGAGCAGCTCTGAAGCCCCTCATGACAATAACCAACCTGCCAGTAGTTCCAACAGCCGGTGTGGCCCCCAACAAGGGCTTCCCAGTAGCCCAGGAGTGACTGCACGTACCCGCAGCGGCGGCAGAGCAGCCACGCCCCCAGCAGTTGCCCAGAATCTCCTCCCAGCTTACAGCCGCCTGCGCCAGACCCAAAGACCGCAGTCAGCGTGCAGCTGCCCAGTGCAGGCAGAGGGGCGCCACTCTCACAGGCAAGAACCCCCAGCATGCCCGTGACTTCCCGGTGGGCTCTGTGCTAACCTGATGGCAACCATGCCCATGGCAGCTTAGGGGATTTGTCCAGAGTCTGCTCCAGGAGTGCCAGTAACTGACACAGGCAGCAGAGAAGGGCAAGGTGAACAGAAAACAGGAAAGGACTTTGTTCTCCAAGCTGACACGCACGCTGCCTGCGTATAGCTACCTCTATCACCATGAAGAGGCAGAAGAATTTGGTCCAGTCCAGAATTACCCAGACAACCCCTGAGAGAGGGCCTGGGGAGATAGATTTAACCAATCTTCCTGAAAAAGAATTCAAAATAAAGGTCATAAACATGCTGATCGACTTGCAGAGTAATACACAAGAGCTAAAGGAGCAAGTAGGGAGGGAGAATACAGAAATAAAACAATCTCTGGAAGGACTTAAGAGCAGACTTCAAGAGGTTCAAGAGGCCATTAATGGAATAGAAATCAGAGAACAGGACCACAGAGAAGCTGAGGAATACAGAGATAAAAGGATCTCCAGGAATGAAAGAATATTAAGAGAACTGTGTGAACAATCCAAATGGAAGAATAGTTGCATTATAGGAAAACCAGAAAAAGAAGAGAGAGTAAAAGGGATAGAAAGTGTATTTGAAGAAATAATTGCTGAAAACTTCCCCAAACTGGGGAAGGAAATAGTCTCTCAGACCATGGAGGGGCACAGAACTGCCAACAGAAGGGGCCCAACGAGGACAAAACCAAGACATATAATAATTAAAATGGCAAAGATCACAGACAAGGACAGACTATTAAAGGCAGCCAGAGAGAGAAAAAAGATCACCTACAAAGGAAAAGCCAACAGGCTATCATCACACTTCTCAACAGAAACCTTACAGGCCAGAAGAGAATGGCATGATATATTTAATGCAAAGAAACAGAAGGGCCTTGAACCAAGAGTACTGTATCCAGTACAATTATCATTTAAATATGAAGGAGGGATCAAACAATTCCCAGACAAACAAAAGTTGAGGGAATTTGCCCCCCAAACCACCTGTACAGGATATTTTAAAGGGACTGTTCTAGATGGAAGCACTCCTAAGGCTAAATAGATGTCATCAGAGAAAGCAAAATCACACCAAAGAAAGCAGATCAACCAAACACTAACTAAAGGCAAAAAAAAAAATCAACTACCCACAAAAGCAGTCACAGGAAACACAAAACAGTACAGAATAAAACACCTAACATATAAAGAATGGAGGAGGAAGAGTAAGAAGAGAGAGAAAATAAGAATCATCAGACTGTGTTTATAATAGCTTAATAAGAGAGTTAAGTTAGATGGTTAAATAGTAAAGAAGCTACCCTTAAAACATTTGGTAACCATGAATCTAAAGCCTGCAATGGCAATAAGTACATATCTCTCAATAATCACCCTAAATGTAAATGGACTGAATGCACCAATCAAAAGACACAGAGTAATAGAATGGATAAAAAAGCAAGACCCATCTATATGCTGCTTACAAGAGACTCACCTCAAACCCAAAGACATACACAAACTTAAAGTCAAGGGATGGAAAAAGATATTTCATGCAAAGAATAGGGAGAAAAAAGCAGGTGTTGCAGTACTTGTATCAGATGAAATAGACTTCAAAACAAAGAAAGTCACAAGAGATAAAGAAGAACATTACATGATGATGAAGGGGTCAGTCCAACAAGACGATATAACCATTAGAAATATATATGTACCCAATACAGGAGCACCAACATATGTGAAACAAATACTAACAGAATTAAAGAAGGAAATAGAATGCAATGCATTCATTCTGGGAGACTTCAACACACCATTCACTCCAAAGGACAGATCCACCAGACAGAAAATAAGTAAGGACACAGAGGCACTGAACAACACACTAGGACAGATAGACTTAAAGACATCTACAGAACTCTACACCCAAAAGCAGCAGGATATACATTCTTTTCAAGTGCACATGGAACATTTTCCAGAATAGACCACATACTAGGCCACAAAAAGAGCCTCAGTAAATTCAAAAAGATTGAAATAATACCAACCAACTTCTCAGACCACAAAGGCATAAAACTAGAAATAAATTGTACAAAGAAAAGAAAAAGACTCACAAATACATGGAGGCTTAACAACATGCTCCTAAATAATCAAAGGATCAATGACCAAATTAAAATAGAGCTCAAGTAATATACCGAGACAAATGACAATGACAGCATAAAGCCCCTATTTCTGTGGGATGCAGCAAAGGCAGTTTTAAGAGGAAAGTATATAGCAATCCAGGCCTATTCAAAGAAGGGAGAACAGTCCCAAATGAATACCTAAGTCACAATTACTGAAACTGGAGAAAGAAGAACAAATGAGGCCTAAAGTCAGCAGGAGGGACATAAAAACATCATAGAAGAAATAAATAAAATGGAGAAGAATAAAACAATAGAAAAAATCAATGAAACCAAGAGCTGGTTCTTTGGAAAATAAAGAAAATAGGTAACCTCCTAACCAGACTTACTAAGAGAAAAAGATAGTCAACACAAATCCACAGAATCAGAAATGAGAAAGGAAAAACCATGACAGACCCCACAGAAATCCAAATAATTATTAGAGAATACTATGAAAATCTACATGCTAACAAGCTGGAAAACCTAGAAGAAATGGACAACTTCCTAGAAAAACACAACCTTCCAAGACTGACTAAGGAAGAAACAGAAAATCTAAACACACCAATTACCAGGAACTAAATTGAAAAGGTTTTCAAAACACTACCCAAGAACAAAACCCCGGGCCAGATGGATTAACCACTGAAATTTATCAGACATACAGCGAAGACATAATACCCATTCTCCTTAAAGTTTTTCAAAACATAGAAGAGGAGGGAGAACTTCCAAACTCATTCTATGAAGCCAGCATCACTCTACTACCAAAACCAGGCAAAGACCCCACCAAAAAAGCAAATTACAGACCAATATCCCTCATGAACATTGATGCAAAAATACTCAACAAAATATTAGCAAACCAAATTCAAAAATACATCAAGAGGATCACACACCATGATCAAGTGGGATTCATCTCAGGGATGCAAGGATGGTACAACATTGAAAATCCGTGAACTTCATCCACCACATAAACAAAAAGAAGGACAAAAACCACATGATCATCTCCATAGATGCTGAAAAAGCATTTGACAAAATTCAACATCCATTCATGATAAAAAGTCTCAGCAAAATGGGTATACAGGGCAAGTACCTCAACATCATAAAGGCCATATATGATAAACCCACAGCCAATATCATACTTAACAGCAAGAAGCTGAAAGCTTTTCCTCCGAGATTGGGATCAAGACAGGGATGCCCACTCTCCCCACTGTCATTTGACATAGTACTGGAGGTCCTAGCCATGATGGCAATCAGACAAAACATAGAAATATAAGGCATCCAGATTGGTAAAGAAGAAGTCAAACTGTCACTATTTGCAAATGACTTGATATTGTACGTGAAAAACCCTAAAGACTCCACTCCCAAACTACTAGAACTAACATCTGAATTCAGCAAACTTGCAGGATACAAAATTACTACACAGAAATCTGTTGCTTTTCTGTACACTATCGATGAACTACCAGAAAGAGAAATCAGGAAAACAATTCCACTCACAATTGTATCAAAAAGAATAAACTACCCAGGAATAATCCTAACCAAGGAAGTGAAATACCTATACCCTGAAAACTACAAGACACCCTTAAGAGAAATTAAAGAGGACACTAACAAATGGGAACTCATCCCATGCTCTTGGCTAGGTAGAATTAATAATGTCAAAATGGCCTTCCTGCCTAAAGCAATCTACAGATTCAATGCAATCCCTGTTGAAATACCAACAGCATTCTTCAAGGAACTGGAACAAATAGTTTAAAATTCGTATGGAAGCACAAAAGACCCCAAATAGCCAAAGCAATCCTGAGAAGGAAGAATAAAGTGTGGGGGGGATCTTGCTTCCGAAGTTCAAGCTCTACTACAGAGCCATGGAAATCAAGACAATTTGGTACTGGCACAAGAACAGACCCACAGACCTGTGGAACAGAATAGACAGCCCAGACATTAACCCAAACATGTATGTTCAATTAATATATGATAAATGAGCCATGGATGTACAAAGGGGAAATGACAGCCTCTTCAACAGCTGGTGTTGGCAAAACTGGACAGCTACATGTAAGAGAATGAAACTGGACCATTGTCTAACCCCACACACAAAAGTAAATAAGAAATGGATCAAAGACCTGAATGTAAGATATGAAACCATAAAACTTAGAAAAAAACATAGGCAAAAGTCTCTTGGACATAAACATGAGTAACTTCTTCATGAACATATCTCGCTGGGCAAGGGAAACAAAAGCAAAAATGAACAAGTGGGACTATATCAAGCTGAAAAGGCTCTCTACAGCAAAGGACACCATCAATAGAACAGAAAGGCATCCTATAGTTTGGGAGAATATATTCATAAGTGAGAGATCCGATAAAGGATTGACATCTAAAATATATAAAGATCTCATGCACCTCAACAAACAAAAAGCAAATAATCCAATTAAAAAATGGGCAGAGGATCTGAACAGATACTTCTCCAAGAAAGAAATTAAGATGGGCAAAAAAAACATGCAAAGAGGTTTCACACCACTAATCTTCACGGAAATTCAGATTAAAACCACAATGAGATATCACCTCACACCAGTTAGGATGGCTACCATCCAAAAGACAACACCAAATGTTGGCCAGGTTGTGGAGCAAGGGAACCCTCCTACACTGCTGGTGGGAATGTAAATTAGTTCAACCACTGTGGAAAGCAGTATGGAGGTTCCTCAAAAATCTCAAAATAGAAATTCATTTGACCCAGGAATTCCACTCCTAGGAATTTACCCTAAGAATGCAGCAGCCCAGTTTGAAAAAGACATATGCACCCCGATGTTTATTGCAGCACTATTTACAATAGCCAAGAAATGGAAGCAATCTAAGTGTCCATCAGTAGATGAATGGATAAAGAAGATGTGGTACATATACACAATGGAATATTATTCATCCATAAGAAGAAAACAAATGCTGGCATTTGCAACAACATGGATGGAGCTAGAGGGTATTATGCTCAGTGAAATAAGCCAGGCGGAGAAAGACAAGTATCAAATGATTTCACTCATCTGTGGAGTGTAAGAACAAAGAAAAAAACTGGAGGAACAAAACAGCAACTGACTCACAGAACCCAAAGATGTACTAACAGTTACCAAAGGGAAAGGGACTAGGGAGGATGGGTGGGTAGGGAAGGAAAAGGGGAAAAGGGCTTTACTATTAGCAGACATAATGTAGGGATGGGCACCAGGAGGGCTGTTCAACGCAGAGAAGACAAGTAGTGATTCTATAGCATCTTATTATGCTGATGGACAGTGACTGCAATGGGGTATGTGGGGGGTGCTTGATGATGAGGGGAGTCTAGTAAATGTAATGTTGCTCATGTAATTACAGATTAATGATACCAAAAAAACCAAAAAACCAAAACAAACAGTATGCAGCTGCCATAAGGATATGCAATAGGACAATGGAATACAATGGAAAGTCCAGAAGTAAACTCTACATCTATCACCAACTGACTTTCAGGTGCCAGACCCTTTAATGGGTAGAGAATGGTTTCTTTAACAAATGATGCTGGGACAACTGGACATCTACATGCAAAAGAATGAAATTACACCCCTACCTCATACCATATGGAAAAATTAACTCCAAGTGGATCAACAACCTAAATATAGCAGCTAAAAACATAAAACTCTTAGAAGAAAACAGGACAAATCTTAATGATCTTGGATTTGGCAATGGATTCTTAGAAATAATACAAGAAGCATAAGAAACTAAAGAAAAAAACAGATAAATTCAACTTCATCAAAACTTTTGTACATTACCAAGATAGCGAAAAGACAACCTATAATGGGAGAAGACATCTGCAAATCATGTATCTGATGGATATCTACTATCCATAATATACAGAGAACTCTTGCAACTAAACAACAAAAAGACAACCCAATTAAAAATTGGGCAAAGGACTGGAACAGACATTTATCCAAAGAAATTATATCATTTCATCCACTAGGATGGCAACAACCAAATGCATGGAAAATGGCAAGTATTGCCAAGGATATGTAGAAATTGGACCTCTTATACATTGTTGATTGAAATATAAAATGGGTCAGCTGCTTGAAAACAGTTTGGTGGTTCCTCAAAAAGTTAAACATAGAATTACCATATGACCCAGGAATTCCACTCCTAGGCATATATCTCAATGAACTGGAAATAGATGTTCAAACAAATATTTGGACATGAGTGTTCAAAGCAGCACTAGTCTCAATAGCCAAAAAGTAAAAACACTCAAACATCTATCAATGGATGAATAGTGTGAAATATCCATACAATGGAATATATTTTGCATAAAAAAGAATGAAGTACTGACACATGCTACAACACAGATGGACATTGAAAATATTATAAAAATGAAGATAGACACAAAATCACAACTATTGTATGATTCCATTATGTGAAAGATTCCAAATGGATAACTCCATAAAGACAGAAAGACAGAAAGTAAAAAAAAAAAAGGAAAGAAAAGGGAGATTATTCTCTGATAGGATAAAACTAACTGTAAATCAACGATTAAAGCATGCTTTAAATATCCTTAATTTTGATCATTTAAAGGGTGTCAGATGATCAGCTATGGAAGTACATTTTTCTGATAATAGTCCTTCCTCTTAAAAAAAATGAAAAGCAGTTCCTGTGTGGTGAGCTCCAGTAACTTCTTCACAATGATATAAAGGGCATATCAAAGTGTGAGCAAAGGGTTTGTTTGTGTTTATACAGAAGATCAAAGCCTAACTTGGCTACCGAGGAAATGAATTAAGATACAATATGAAGAAGAAC
This sequence comes from Manis pentadactyla, assembly GCF_030020395.1. Classification (NCBI taxonomy): domain Eukaryota; kingdom Metazoa; phylum Chordata; class Mammalia; order Pholidota; family Manidae; genus Manis; species Manis pentadactyla. The sequence continues at coordinate 151,363,695 of NC_080022.1, forward strand.
TTCCAACCACAACATTCTCTGGACGAGTCATTCCAGAAGATGAACATCAAAAAACTTCAACAAAGATCCTGGCGCTGTTGCAGTTGTAGCTGCATTCATCCCACCAGTTCCTGGACTTCCATTGGAATGAAGAAGGAGATATCTAAGTTGGCCTGTGCATACAGTAAAACAACAAATTTGACTGGATCTATACTGTTGGAACTCAACCAAGAATTAGGAGAAATGCAAGTTGCAGCGCTCCAAAATCTTGTGACTACAGACTATCTACTGTTAAAAGAACATATGGGAGGGGCGGAAGATGGCGGCGTGAGTAGAGCAGCGGAAATCTCCTCCCAAAACAACATATATCTATGAAAATATAACAAAGACAACCCTTCCTAGAATAAAGACCAGAGGACACAGGAAAATATCCAGACCACATCCGCACCTGAGAGAACCCAGCGCCTCGCGAAGGGGGTAAGATACAAGCCCCGGCCCCGCGGGAGCCGAGCGCCCCTCCCCCCAGCTCCCGGCGGGAGAAGAGCAGGCAGAGCGGGAGGGAGATGGAGCCCAGGACTGCCGAACACCCAGCCCCAGCCATCCGGGCCAGAGTGCAGGGCCCTCGATACTAGGAAAACAGGGCAGCAAGAACAGTGAGCAGGCACAGGAGGCTGGGCGCTAGAGGACATAAGAAAAGCGCGTGACCATTTTTTTTTGCTTTTTTGCTGCTTTCTTTTGGCGAGCGCTTTTTGGAAGTCTTAAAGGGATAGGGACCCCAATACTAGGGAAACAGGGCAGAAAGACCGGTGAGCAGAGGCCTGAGGCTGGCACCGGAGAATAAAGAAAAACGAACGACCACCTTTTTTTTTTTTTTTTTTAAATTAAAAATTTTTTTTTTTTTAATTAAAAAATTTTTTTTTCTTTTTTTTTTTTGGTGGGTGTTGTTTTGTTTTGGCGGGTGGTTTTTGGAAGTCTTAAAGGGGCAGGGCGGGTCACTTAATCCAGAGGTAGGGAATCCGGGATCTCTGGGCACCCTAACCCCTGGGCTGCAGGGAGCAGGGAGGCCCCTTACGGAGATAAATAGCCTCCCAGCAGCTCCTGCTCCAACGCGACTCCACCATTTTGGAGTAGTTGCCCGAGCCAGGCCACACCCACAGCAACAGTGGAGATTAACTCTATAGCAGCCGGACAGGAAGCAGAAACCCTGTCTGCGCGCAGCTGCGCAGCACAAGCCACTAGAGGTCGCTGTTCTCCCAGGAGAGGAGGGCCACAAACAAACAAGAAAGGAAGTCCTTCCAGCCGTCACTCGTCCCAGTTCTGCAGACTATTCCTATCACCATGAAAAGGCAAAGCTACAGGCAGACAAAGATCACAGAGACAACACCAGAGAAGGAGACAGACCTAACCAGTCTCCCTGAAAAAGAATTCAAAATAAGAATCATAAACATGCTGACAGAGATGCAGAGAAATACGCAAGAGAAATGGGATGAAGTCCGGAAGGAGATCACAGATGCCAGAAAGGAGATCGCAGAAATGAAACAAACTCTGGAAGGGTTTATAAGCAGAATGGATAGAATGCAAGAGGCCATTGATGGAATTGAAATCAGAGAACAGGAACGCATAGAAGCAGACATAGAGAGAGACAAAGGATCTCCAGGAATGAAACAATATTAAGAGAACTGTGTGACCAATCCAAAAGGAACAACATCTGTATTATAGGGGTCCCAGAAGAAGAAGAGAGAGGAAAAGAGATGGAAAGTATCTTAGAAGAAATAATTGCTGAAAACTTCCCCACACTGGGGGAGGAAGTAATCGAACAGACCATGGAAATACACAGAACCCCCAACAGAAAGGATCCAAGAAGGGCAACACCAAGACACATAATAATTAAAATGGCAAAGATCAAGGACAAGGAAAGAGTGTTAAAGGCAGCTAGAGAGAAAAAGGTCACCTATAAAGGGAAACCCATCAGGCTAACATCAGATTTCTCAACAGAAACCCTACAGGCCAGAAGAGAATGGCATGATATATTTAATACAATGAAACAGAAGGCCCTTGAACCAAGGATACTGTATCCAACACGACTATCATTCAAATATGACGGTGGGATTAAACAATTCCCAGACAAACAAAAGCTGAGGGAATTTGCTTTCCACAAACCACCTTTACAGAACATCTTACAGGGACTGCTCTAGATGGGAGCACTCCTAGAAAGAGCACAGCACAAAACACCCAACATATGAAGAATCGAGGAGGAGGAACAAGCAGGGAGAGAAGAAAAGAATCTCCAGACAGTGTATATAACAGCTCAATAAGCGAGCTAAGTTAGGCAGTAAGATACTAAAGAGGCTAACCTTGAACCTTTGGTAACCACGAATTTAAAGCCTGCGATGGCAATAAGTACATATCTTTCAATAGTCACCCTAAGTGTTAATGGGTTGAATGCACCAATCAAAAGACACAGAGTAACAGAATGGATAAAAAAGCAAGACCCATCTATATGCTGCTTACAAGAAACTCACCTCAAACCCAAAGACATGTACAGACTAAAAGTCAAGGGATGGAAAAACATATTTCAAGCAAACAACAGTGAGAAGAAAGCAGGGGTTGCAGTACTAATATCAGACAAAATAGACTTCAAAACAAAGAAAGTAACAAGAGATAAAGAAGGACACTACATAATGATAAAGGGCTCAGTCCAACAAGAGGATATAACCATTCTACATATATATGCACCCAACACAGGAGCACCAGCATATGTGAAACAAATACTAACAGAACTAAAGGGGGATATAGACTGCAATGCATTCATTGTAGGAGAATTCAACACACCACTCACCCCAAAGGATAGATCCACTGGACAGAAAAAAAGTAAGGACACGGAAGCACTGAACAACACAGTAGAGCAGATGGACCTAATAGACATCTATAGAACTCTACATCCAAAAGCAGCGGGATATACATTCTTCTCAAGTGCACATGGAACATTCTCCAGAATAAACCACATACTAGGCCACAAAAAGAGCCTCAGAAAATTCCAAAAGATTGAAATCCTACCAACCAACTTTTCAGACCACAAAGGCATAAAACTAGAAATAAACTGTACAAAGAAAGCAAAGAGGCTCACAAACACATGGAGGCTTAACAACACGCTCCTAAATAATCAATGGATCAATGACCAAATCAAAATGGAGATCCAGCAATATATGGAAACAAATGACAACAACAACACTGAGCCCCAACTTCTGTGGGACACAGCAAAAGCAGTCTTAAGAGGAAAGTATATAGCAATCCAAGCATATTTAAAAAAGGAAGAGCAATCCCAAATGAATGGTCTAATGTGACAATTATCGAAATTGGAAAAACAAGAACAGATGAGGCCTAAGGTCAGCAGAAGGAGGGACATAATAAAGATCAGAGAAGAAATAAATAAAATTGAGAAGAATAAAACAATAGCAAAAATCAATGAAACCAAGAGCTGGTTCTTCGAGAAAATAAACAAAATAGATAAGCCTCTAGCCAGACTTATTAAGAAGAAAAGAGAGTCAACACAAATCAACAGTATCAGAAACGAGAAAGGAAAAATCACGACGGACCCCACGGAAATGCAAAGAATTATTGGAGAATACTATGAAAACCTATATGCTAACAAGCTGGGAAACCTAGGAGAAATGGACAACTTCCTAGAAAAATATAACCTTCCAAGATTGACCCAGGAAGAAACAGAAAATCTAAACAGACCAATTACCAGCAACGAAATTGAAGCGGTAATCAAAAAACTACCAAAGAACAAAACCCCCGGGCCAGATGGATTTACCTCGGAATTTTATCAGACATACAGGGAAGACATAATACCCATTCTCCTTAAAGTTTTCCAAAAAATAGAGGAGGAGGGGATACTCCCAAACTCATTCTATGAAGCTAACATCACCCTAATACCAAAACCAGACAAAGACCCCACCAAAAAAGAAAACTACAGACCAATATCCCTGATGAACGTAGATGCAAAAATACTCAACAAAATATTAGCAAACCGAATTCAAAAATACATCAAAAGGATCATACACCATGACCAAGTGGGATTCATCCCAGGGATGCAAGGATGGTACAACATTCGAAAGTCCATCAACATCATCCACCACATTAACAAAAAGAAAGACAAAAACCACATGATCATCTCCATAGATGCTGAAAAAGCATTTGACAAAGTTCAACATCCATTCATGATAAAAACTCTCAGCAAAATGGGAATAGAGGGCAAGTACCTCAACATAATAAAGGCCATCTATGATAAACCCACAGCCAACATTATATTGAACAGCGAGAAGCTGAAAGCATTTCCTCTGAGATCGGGAACTAGACAGGGATGCCCACTCTCTCCACTGTTATTTAACATAGTACTGGAGGTCCTAGCCACGGCAATCAGACAAAATAAAGAAATACAAGGAATCCAGATTGGTAAAGAAGAAGTCAAACTGTCACTATTTGCAGATGACATGACACTGTACATAAAAAACCCTAAAAACTCCACCCCAAAACTACTAGAACTGATATCGGAATACAGCAAAGTTGCAGGATACAAAATTAACACACAGAAATCTGTGGCTCTCCTATACACTAACAATTAACTAATAAAAAGAGAAACCAGGAAAACAATTTCATTCACAATAGCATCAAAAAGAATAAAATTCCTAGGAATAAACTTAACCAAGGAAGTGAAAGACCTATACCCTGAAAACTACAAGACACTCAAGAGAAATTAAAGAGGACACTAACAGATGGAAACTCATCCCATGCTCATGGCTAGGAAGAATTAATATCGTTAAAATGGCCATCCTGCCCAAAGCAATATACAGATTTGATGCAATCCCTATGAAACTACCAGCAACATTCTTCAATGAACTGGAACAAATAATTCAAAAATTCATATGGAAACACCAAAGACCCCGAATAGCCAAAGCAATCCTGAGAAAGAAGAATAAAGTAGGGGGGATCTCACTCCCCAACTTCAAGCTCTACTATAAAGCCATAGTAATCAAGACAATTTGGTACTGGCACAAGAGCAGAGCCACAGACCAATGGAACAGACTAGAGAATCCAGACATTAACCCAGACATATATGGTCAATTAATATTTGATAAAGGAGCCATGGACATACAATGGCGAAATGACAGTCTCTTCAACAGGTGGTGCTGGCAAAACTGGACAGCTACATGTAGGAGAATGAAACTGGACCATTGTCTAACCCCATATACAAAAGTAAACTCAAAATGGATCAAAGACCTGAATGTAAGCCATGAAACCATTAAACTCATGGAAGAAAACATAGGCAAAAACCTCTTAGACATAAACATGAGTGACCTCTTCTTGAACATATCTCCCCGGGCAAGGAAAACAACAGCAAAAATGAGTAAGTGGGACTATATTAAGCTGAAAAGCTTCTGTACAGCAAAAGACACCATCAATAGAACAAGAAGGATCCCTACAGTATGGGAGAATATATTTGAAAATGACACATCCGATAAAGGCTTGACGTCCACAATATATAAGGAGCTCACACGCCTCAACAAACAAAAAACAAATAACCCAATTAAAAAATGGGCAGAGGAACTGAACAGACAGTTCTCCAAAAAAGAAATACAGATGGCCAACAGACACATGAAAAGATGCTCCACATCGCTAATTATCAGAGAAATGCAAATTAAAACTACAATGAGGTATCACCTCACACCAGTAAGGATAGATGCCATCCAAAAGACAAACAACAACAAATGTTGGCGAGGCTGTGGAGAAAGGGGAACCCTCCTACACTGCTGGTGGGAATGTAAGTTAGTTCAACCATTGTGGAAAGCAGTATGGAGGTACATCAAAATGCTCAAAACAGACTTACCATTTGACCCAGGAATTCCACTCCTAGGAATTTACCCTAAGAACGCAGCAATCAAGTTTGAGAAAGACAGATGCACCCCTATGTTTATTGCAGCACTATTTACAATAGCCAAGAATTGGAAGCAACCTAAATGTCCATCGATAGATGAATGGATAAAGAAGATGTGGTACATATACACAATGGAATACTACTCAGCCATAAGAAAAGGGCAAATCCAATCATTTGCAGCAACATGGATGGAGCTGGAGGGTATTATGCTCAGTGAAACAAGCCAAGCGGAGAAAGAGAAATACCAAATGATTTCACTTATCTGTGGAATATAAGAACAAAGGAAAAACTGAAGGAACAAAACAGCAGCAGAATCACAGAACTCAAGAATGGACTAACAGGTACCAAAGGGAAAGGGACTGGGGAGGATGGGTGGGTAGGGAGGGATAAGGGGGGGAGAAGTAGGGGGGTATTAAGATTAACATGCATGGGTGGGTAGGAGAAAAGGGAGGGCTGTACAACACAGAGAATGCAAGTAGTGATTCAACAACATTTTGCTATGCTGATGGACAGTGACTGTAAAGGGGTTTATAGGGGAGACCTGGTATAGGGGAGAGCCTAGTAAACATAATATTCGTCATGTAAGTGTAGATCAGTGATACCAAAAACAAAGCAAAAAAAAAAAAAGGGCAGTTCCTGTGTGGTAACCTCCAACGAGTTCTACACAAGGGTATAAAGGGCATATAAAAGTGTAGGCAAAGGGTCTGTTTGTGTTTATGCAGAGGATCAAAGCCTAATTGGGCTACCCCGAAAATGAACTAAGATACGATATGAAAAAGAACTTCCAACATCTGCACTCTCTGGAAGACTCATGCCAGAAGATGATCATCAAAAAACCCCAACAAAGATCCACACACTGCTACAGCTGTAGATGCACTCATCCCACCAGTTCCTGGACTTGCCATGGGAATGAGGAAGGAGTCATCTAAGCTGGCCTGTGCATACAGTAAAACAACAAATGTGACTGGATCTATACTGTTGGAACTCAACCAAGAATTTGGAGAAGTGCCAATTGTAGCGCTCCAAAGTCTTACAACTACAGACTATTTACTGTTAAAAGAACATATGTCATGTGAACAGTCCCCAGGAATTGGTTGTTTTAATTTGTCTGATTTCTCTCAGACTGTTCAAGTTCAGTTAGACAATATCCACCATATCATAGATAAGTTTTCACAAATGCCTAAGGTACCTAACTGGCTTTCTTGGTTTCACTGCAAATGGCTGGTAATTACAGATATGCTTTGGTTATGTAACTATACTCCTATTATATTAATGTGTGTGTGCAATTTAAGTAGTAGCTTAAAACCTATATATGCTGAAGTTACTCTACAAGAAGATATGTCAAAGAAATAATCAATCTTCCCATGTTTTCTTCCATCTGCTACTTCTATAGCTTTTCTTCTTCCTTCCTAATTACAACCCTTGAATAGAATTCGTGCCTCATATCAAATTTACCGAGTATCATAATTCTTCCAAGTGGTAAAGATACCTCAAGACAAATGCTGGGCATAGAAGCCACAGGGCATAAATATGCAAAGAAGTAAAAAGCTAACCTTTTCAAACAATAAGGCTTCCCTCTCACTTACCAACTTCACATTTCCCTGTATGGCCCCGGAAGATGACTGGTTAGCCAGAGACGGGTAAGATTCCTCAAGGGAGGAATAACCTAAGACAGGCACAGTCGCAGGGGGGCCATCAGGTGAGAAATTGGGGATCAACAGAGGTGAGGCTTAGAACCTCACCCCCCCTGTTCTGAGAGAAATCTTCTGCATACGTGGATGTTTTATTGCCCTGGTCTAGCTTGGATTAACACATAGTCTACAGGCACACACCTGATCATCTACATTTGCTCTCTTACAACACTAAACTATGTTTTCTACCTTCATCTTGTATCTACCTACCACTTCAGCATTTTATTAAAAATCATAATAATAAAGAGAGAAATGTGGTATCCACATATAAATCAAGTATAAAAACCAAATGAGTATTCATATTTGAACTGACTGTTTAGAGTTCATAATGCATGAGCAAAACCGAAAGTTTCTGTGATGACTGCCCTTGCACTGTTCACTATGTAACTTATTCATTATGTAAGAATTTGTTCTACATGTAAGAACTTGTTTGTTATGCCTCAGAAGATTGGAGACTGACGAAAATTAGGCTTGGGGTGGATTAATGATTGTGCATTGAGCATTGACTCCCCTATACAGAATTTTATTGTCGTTAACAACCTTTTGATCAATAAATATGAGAGAAGCCCTCACAAAAAAAAAAAAAAAAAAAAAAAAAGGACAGACTTCCAATGGTAAAATAAATAAGTAACCAGGATGTAATGTATAGCATAAGGAATATAGTCCAGATATTGTAACAGCTTGGTAGGGTGATGGCTGGAACCTAGAGTTATGTATATAAATGTTCTACCACTGTGTTGTACACTTGAAACACTAATGTAATGTAATACTGTGTGTCAACTACCCTTCAATAAAAAATAATTATTTAAAAAAAAAAAAAAAACATATGGGATGTGAACAGTTCCCAGGAGTGTGTTGTTTTAATTTGTCTGATTTTTCTCAAACTATTCAAATTCAGTTAGACAATATCCACCATATCATAGATAAGTTTTCACAAATGCCTAGGGTGCCTAACTGGTTTTCTTGCTTTCACTGGAGAAGGCTGGTAATTGTAGGTCTGCTTTGGTTATGTAGCTGTATTCCTATTATGTTAATGTGTGTGTGCAATTTTATTAGTAGTTTTTAAAACCTATACATGCTTATGGTACTCTACAAGAAGATATGTCAAAGAAATAATCAATCTTCCCATGTTTTCTACCGTCTGCTACTTCTATAGCTTTTCTTCTTCCTTCCTAATTACAACCCTTCAGTAGAATTCGTGCCTCATAATGAAATTACCAAGTATCATAATTCTTCCAAGTGGTAAAGATACCTCAAGACAAATGCTGGGCATAAAAGCCACAGGGCATAAATCTGCAAAGAAGTAAAAAGCTAACCTTTTCAAACAATATTGCTTCTCTCTCACTTACCAACTTTACATTTCCCTGTATGGCCCCGGAAGATGACTGGTTAGCCAGAGACGGGTAAGATTCCTCAAGGGAGGAACAACCTAAGACAGGCACAGTCACAGGGGGGCCATCAGGTGAGAAATTGGGGATCAACAGAGGTGAGGCTTAGAACCCCACCCCCCCTGTTTTGAGAGAAATCTTCTACACCCGTGTATGTTTTGTTGCCCTTGTCTAGCTTGGATTAATACTTAGTCTATAGGCACACACCTGATCATCTATAATTGCCCTCTTACAGCACTAAACTATGTTTTCTACCTTTATCTTGCATCTACCTACCACTTCAGCATTTTATTAAAAATAATAATAATAACAACAACAATAATAATAAGGGAGAAATGTGGGATTCACTTATAAATCAAGGATAAAAATCAAATGAATATTCATATTTGACCTGATTGTTTATAGTTCATAATGCGTGATCAAATCGAAAGTTTCTGTGATGAATGCCCTTGCACTGTTCACTATGTAAGAACTTATTCACTATGTAAGAATTTGTTCACCATGTAAGAACTTGTTTGTTATGCTTCAGAAGATGGGAGACTGTTGAGAATTAGGCTTGGGGTTGATTAATGATTGTGCATTGAGTCCCCTATACAGAATTTTATTGTTGTTAACAACCATTTGATCAATAAATATGAGAGATGCCCTCTCAAAAAAAAAAAAGACAGAAAGTAAAAAAACAAAGAGAACTCAGGAAACCAGTTCCATTCACAATTCCATCAAAAAGAATAAAATACCTAGGAATAAACCTAACCAAGGAAGTGAAATACCTATACCCTGAAAAGTGAAAACTGCAAGACTCTCTTAAGAGAAATTAAAGAGGACACTAACAAATGTAAATTTATTCCATGCTCTTGGCTAGGAAGAATTAACAGTTCCAAAATAGCCATCCTGCCTGAAGCAATCTACATATTCAAAGCAATCCCTATCAAAGTACCAACAGCATATGGAACCACAAAAGACCCCGAATAGCCAAAGCAATCCTGAGAAGGAAGAATAAAGTGGGGGGGGGGATCTCTCTTTCCAACTTCAAGCTCTACTACAAAGCCACAGTTATTAAGACAATTTGGTACTGGCACAAGAACATGTCCACAGATCAGTGGAACAGAATAGAGACTCCAGATATAAACGCAACCGTATATGGTCAATTAATATATGATAAAGGAGCCATGGACATACATTGGGGAAATGACAGCCACTTCAACAGCTGCTGTGGGCAAAACTGGACAGCTACATGGAAGAGAATGAAACTGGATCACTGTCTAACCCCATACACAAAAGTAAACTCGAAATCGATCCAAGAGCTAAATGTGAGCCATGAATCCATAAAACTCTTTAAAAATATGTAGGCAAAAATCTCATGGACATAAACATGAGCAACTTCTTCATGAACATATCTCCCCAGGCAAGGGAAACAAAAGCAAAAATTAAGTGGGACTATGTCAAGCTGAAGAGCTTCTGTACAACAAAGGACAACATCTATAGAGCAAAAAGGCATCCTACAGTTTGAGAGAATATATTCATAAATGACAGATGTGATAAATGGTTGACATCCAAATTATATAAAGAGCTCATGCACCTCAGCAAATAAAAAGCAAGCAATCCAATTAAAAAATGGGCACAGGATTTGAACAGATACTTCGCCAAAGAAGAAATTCAGATGGCCAAAAGACACATTCAGAGATGTTCCACATCGCTAATCATCAGGGAAATGCAAATTAAAACCACAATGAGATATTACCTCACACCAGTTAGGATGGCCAACATCGAAAAGACAAACAAAAACAAATGTTGGTGAGGTTGTGGAGAAAGGGGAACCCTCCTACACTGCTGGTGGGAATGTAAATTAGTTCAACCACTGTGGAAAGCAGTATGGAGGTTCCTCAAAAACTCAAAATAGAAATGCCATTTGACCCAGGAATTCCACTCCTAGGAATTTATCGTAAGAATGCAGCAGCCCAGTTTTAAAAAAAGACAGATGCACCCCTATGTTTATCACAGCACTATTTACAATAGCCAAGAAATGGAAGCAACCTAAGTGTTCATCAGTAGATGAATGGATGAAGAAGATGTGGTACATATACACAATGGAATATTATTCAGCCGTAAGAAGAAAACAAATGCTGCCTTTTGCAACAACATGGATGGAGCTAGAGGGTATTATGCTCAGTGAAATAAGCCAGGCAGAAAAGACAAGTATCAAATGATTTCACTCATCTGTGGAGTATAAGAACAAAGAATAAACTGAAGGAACAAAACAGCATCATACTCACAGAACCCAAGAATGGACTAACAGTTACCAAAGGGAAAGGGACTGGGGAGGATGGGCGGGAAGGGAGGGATAAGGGGGAAGAGGGGGCATTGTGATTAGCACACCTAATGTAGTTGGGGTTGGGGACATAGGAAAGTCAATATATGCAGAGAAGAGAGGTAATGATTCCGTAGCATCTTGCTGTGCTGATGGCCAGTGACTGTAATGGGGTATGTGTGGGGGACTTGATATTAGGGGGAGTCTAGTGACCATAATGTTGTCCAAGTAATTGTACCTTAATGATACCAAAAAAAAAAAAATTAATTGATCAGTGAGAAAAAGAAATAACGAGTCACATTTCCAAGTGAATTTTAAGTCATTTCTTCATTCTTCCCATATGAATCCTTATGAAATACAGACTGACCTCCTGTCAGCCCTTAGTGCTACGTGTTTGCACCATAAGCTGCAAAGGGACTGTACCATTTGGAGCCGGGATTTGTATGCAGATCCAATACCAAATCTTATATCCAGTGCCACCCCTAGAGACCTCCAAACGAAAGGCCTTACACAAGGTAAACATCAAACAGGTCAGTGGAATTTCTTTCTCTAGAGGCCATTTGAATCTGTGAAGATTCTGATCCCCTGAAATATCCTAACAGGAAGGCTGCTGTAGGCACTGCCCTAGTCAGGGTCCCCATCACAGCCCCCACGGCTCCTCAGTCTCTTGGCCTCTCTCATCAGGACATAAGCAAAACGGGCCCTAGATGCCTCCCCTTAATTGCTGCCTTTCCCACCCAACGATGCCCACTGACGGAAAACCGCCCGCAGGGATCCGTTGGAACCCAAAAGAGCGCTGCTCCCATCACCACCGCATTCCAGGCGGGGGCATGTGGGCGGGAGATGGATCTCAGGGCAGCGACTCAGGGTCAGCCACTACCTTTATCTGGTCACGGTGGTGGTTTTCCGCGGAGACGATGGGGAGGCTGCAGTGCCACGTTCCCTTATTTACCTTTGAATTTTATAAATTTTAAAAAACAAATTGGGAATTAGGAGTCCCTACATAAGGTCACTTTACCAGGACAGTGACTTCCCCAGAGCTGACTTTGCAATCTGCCTGAAACAAAATAAGTTAATAGATATCACAATTTCACATTTAATTTTTTCATAGCTGAAAGTTTTGACTCGTGGCACCATCTCTCTGCCCTTGTGAGCTCACAGGCAACATGGTGAAGTAATGAGGAGCAAGGTGACGTTTAAAGGACAACTCAACCGACTGCAGTCCTGGTTGGTAGCATTTTTGTCCTGAGCAATGTGTGATGATTGTGATTTTATTCTGCATGAATAAACATGCCCATAGTACCCGTTGGGAAGGTTATTCCTACTTCAGTAACTGAAAGAAGCGTTCTGCGAAATGCACCACTTCCAATGCCTTGCCTCCTGCGCAAGTTTGAGAATGGGGAGTACGGAGATAACAGGGGATGGGGATCCTGCCTGTAACCTGCGTTCAGGCCGGTTAAGGTGGGAATAGGGGTAGGGGGAGCTGTGCAACAGCCAGTCATGCTTTTAGAAAAAGAGTAAGTATAGACCGGAAGGGGATGGAAGAATGTACACTGTTCTGCTCAAAAGGCAACCCCCAGAACAGTGATTTCCAAGCTGTGGCCACAGGTCCTTGTGATGCTGGGGTTTTTGTTTGAGGAGTGGAAGAATGAACTTAGCAAACACCCAAGGTAGGCGAGCCAGGGAGAGGCTTTTATTGAGAGAGACAGTGAGAGGACAGAGCTCCTGGCTCGAGCCAGGAGGATACAAGAGAGCCCATAAGGGTTTTATAGGCAGTTGAGGATTTGGGGGAACATGAAAAAAGGCTTACAGGTGTGGACTTGTTAAGTGGGCCCTGAATATTTAGAATTAACTTAACATAAGGAATTTCCTGCTTTGAGTTCTCCCTGGGATTCCAGCATCTTGGTCAGGGAGTGTTAGGGTCCAGGACTCCGGGGTTTCCCCAGAGAACAAACCACACGGACACGGAGATGTAAATCCAAGCAAAGTCTTTATTCAGCCAGCTAGCTGGGGCCGACAGCACCTCTCCTGACACGCAGGTCGCAGGTCGAGTCCGAGCTGTCGACCCCCCAAGCAACTTTAGGTATAGATTATATAGGATTTCCACAGCCATTGCACCAAAGCCCACACATTACCACAACCAATGAATTTGAAACACATCCCATACTTTAACCAATAAAGTTGAAACGGGAACCCGCCGCTTGCCTGACCTTTGCACGAGCATTCCTTAACGTCTTGTCACGAGTTTCGTCCCCCTTAGGGTATGGAAATTGGGTGGCTCTCGCTCTAGGGTGTTTCTTGCATTCCTTTACAGGAGCATATCAAACAAGGCCACCTGCCCTGCTTCCAGAGTGGACTGATTTATTGTGTATTTGTTAAAGAGTAAGTTAAGAATCTTACTTCTTAAACTTCCTGGGTGTTAAAATGCAATCTTTTCTTAAGGTGGAATCCTTCTTTCCTTTTACTATGTTGTTTACAGCTGGGTCTGCATGCTGAATTCGTTGCCCAGTTTGCAAATCTCTTCATCAGATCTGAAGGAGGAAAGACAGCACATAGCCCTGAGCCTTTTAGCATGCTAAAGTGAATCTTACACATGATTACAAATGATTAGCATAATAAAAGCATGTGCTACTCTTCTTTATCTGGGGAATATTAACTGATCTCACTGAAGAATGATTCTAGGGCTTAATATTTCACAGAGTTTTGGTAGGGGAGGTTTCTTGCAGGGAGTTACATTGCTCTGACTGTAAATATCCTGCCTTGCTTTTTCTAGAGGCCCTCACCCTACTCTGACCACATCCATGGTCCCTGTCTCACTTAGAAGGCCAGTTAGAGCAGGGGCCTCTCAATCATGTGCACACAAAGCACTGTTCAGAGAGCAAGCAAATCCTGTGTCTCCAACAAAGGAAATTGCTGTATCACTAACAGCGATAATATATTGAGTCTAAGTACATGTTGTCTCTCTGAAATCTTACAGCTTCCTGTGAGGTAGATCTTCTCTCCAATTAATCAGGAAACTGAGACTTGGGGTGCAGGTGAGTGGGCAAATAACTTGCCCTAGTTCACAAATACATTCATCACCATTCTTTATGTTCCAAGAGAAAGAAATCAAACTAAAATATGCTTAAACCAAAAATGGCATACAGTATATTGGCTGTAGGTCCAAGGACAGGAAATCCTGGGTAAAAATAACTCTTTAAAAACTGAAAACAGTCAAAGGGAGAAATAAAGTTTAAAATCTGTTTATTGCTCACAGACTGCAGTCTGGGGCCGCTTCTCCCTTTCCTGCTCCTGCAGAAGCCAAAAATCGACCCTCCCCCTCACTTCTCGGGTACAGATAAGCCCTCCATGGCCCAGGTAATTATCCATTGATATGGAGATGAACTTCTCTCCACCTCTGAGGAATGATGCAAATGCACTAAAGCCTTACTTCTTTCCACCACTGAACGCCTAATGATATGCAGATGTACTAAAGCCAGGCAAGATATTCTGGAAATGTTACCGTTTTACCCACAATGGCTCTTATAGCAGGGAGGCCTAGGGGCTTAAAGTTGGCTGCATCCAGGGCTCAAACAATGACCTCCTCCCCCTTCCGTCTCTCAACTCTGCTTTCCTCTGTGATGCCTTCTGCCTCAGGGGTGCCTCACTGTGGCAAAGATGGTCCCGGATAATTGCAGCTCTGCACCGCCGCGGAGCTAAGCTCTCAGAGGAAAGCCCATCCTCTGAAAGCCTCTAACTGGCCTGCTTGGACAACGCGTCCCGGAGGAGGAGACCCCAATTTGCCATGCATGGTCATGTGCACATGCTGGGCGGGGCCTTAAACCCGCGCTTCATTCCGACTGGATCGGAGGGAGTAGCGGGAGCTCAGTGAAACGTTACGAGAAAGGATCTCTCACCAGAAGACCAGGGGGTGAGGAAAGCGCCGGAGGGATCAAAGAGTGAATGAAGTGAGATTGATCCAGCCCTTAAGCCTAAAGTCTTCACAGGCTTTCACATGTCAGTAGATGCTATCCTGGTAAATAAAAGAAATTCATTGACAAGCCTTCCTGGTAATTTTTGGTCCTTCTGTATTTTTTTCCAATTAATGCATACTAAAGGTATAAGTACTATCCTGAGGTGGTCCCAAAACGTTCATGTTAAATAGGGATCCTTAACTTGAGGTTGTGCTCTTGCAAAGAGAGAGTAAAGGAAGCAAGAGAGGGGAGCCGGGAGGGGAGCTCCGGGATGGCAGCTCTGTGACAGGTGGAGGAGGTGACCGGACACACTGGAGGACAGCCCAGGGAGGGGCTCTGAGGGAACCGGGCACCAGCTGCTGCCGCAGAGCACTGGAGGGGAGCTGGGGGGTGGTAATGGCAGGCAGCACAGAAAGGCAGGTGAGGAAATTAAACCCCTGGCGTCTGGGCACGCAAATGCAGGACACCATTAAGCTCTGGGGTGCACAATATTGCCACAGTCACACTTCTGTAAACTTCATTCTCTGGAAAGGGTGACATAACTAAACCTCAAGAATGGACTGGGCCAGGGCTGTGAATGAACTAACTCCTTGCCGATGTCATTAGGAAGTCGAAAGGCAGTGTCTACAATGGATAGAGCAAAACCCAGAAGTACAGGAGATGTGGAGATGGGCGCCAGAAGTTTCAGCTGGAGCCCAGGAACAGCGGGCGCGGCCAGGGGCTGGTCCTGGGGAACAGCTCGTGCGGCACGTTTCATCACCATTTCAGTTCACTTAGCACTATTTGAAAACTGTGAATAATGCAAGGTATTTTGAAGTTTATTATTTTGTGATGTTTATTTTTCCCCCAGCTTTATTGAGGTACAGTTGATAAAAGATTTTAAATCCATTTTTGAAAGGAGCTCGAAGGACCAGCTTTCTACAACAGAACCCACAAGAACAATGGCTGTTCCTCTGTCAAGAGAGAGGGCCGCGTTATTAAGAGTTTGTTGATTTCAATCAGATGCCAAGTAAGGATATAAGTGGGGTTCAAACAAGAAAGGGAGGATCTCACTCCAGTGCTCAGAAGTGCAGTTAAAGGCAGGGACCTGACTAGACTGGAAAGATGAGAATTAGCCAGAACTGTAATAACAATAGCTAGCCATCTTTAAGTGCTTACTGCAGACCAGAAACTGTCCTAAGTACACTATTTTTCCCAGTTTTCAGATGAGGAACTGAGGCTCAGAATTTTTGTAACTTCCTGAAGTCACATCCTGGCCTCTCTGCCTGAGGCTAAGGGGCCATAGGGTGGTGTGACTGACTTTCCTTCTCTGAACATCAAAAAAAGTTCACTTAGAAGTTTCTATCTTCAATACCATCTAAGGGGGCCTGTGAAAAGTACCGATACTGTGGCAGCTGTTTCAGCCCCACCCCTCAGGCTGCCCGGGTCCCCTCACTGTTCTGGGAAGAACCAGCAAACAGTGTGGGATAGAGCTGGGGTTCATCCCTAAGCATTCCTTGTTCCAAAGCCCACTTGCTGTACCACTGAACTATGCTACCGCTCCCACCAGAATCAGAGAGAGCTGGAGGAGAATTCTGCTTCTACCATTCATTAGTTGTGTGGGCCCCCAAGTTACTTAAACTCCCCTAAGCCAGTTTGCTTACCTGTACTGTGGGGACAGCAATGTCTCCAACCTTCCTGGGGGTTGGTGAGGACAAATCACAATTCCTACCTGGCAAACAGTTAGAGCCCTTATTTCCCACAGATGTTAAATTCCGTACCCCTCGTCTCCTAGGTAAGGTTAGGGCAGAGATTCTCACATTTTATTGTGTTTCAGATCCATCGATGATGAGGACAGGACAGAAGAGGGGAAGTGTCAAGCGTAAATTTCCTGGACCCCATCCTAGAGTGACTCTCTGGGCTGGGGTGGGGTTCAGGATTCTCCAAGTTGGACCCGTCCCAGGGGAATCCGGATGCCTGCAGTTCTCCCATCTGGCTTTGAAGAACCCTGGATGGTGCTTGAAATCTCACAGACCCGCGGGATGAGAGCTGCCTTTGCAAATGTTTTGGGCCCCTCCTGCACTGGCCTCCGTGTCTGTGCATTCTCCCTTTCCTCCTTATCTCCCTCCCATTCTGACCTCCTCCTCTTACTCTTTTCTTATTTTCTGGCTTCCTCTCCACCTCTTGGTGCACCGTCCCCCGAGCTCAGCCTCCACTCCTACTGATCAGATGCTTTTTTGTCAGTACCTTCTGCAATGGCTCTTTCCTCTACTCACCTGGAGGTCTCAGATCAAAAGTCACCACCTGTGGATACCCTTCAGCCCCCTCCTCTGGTACCTTGACGATGCCGGGGTTCTTGTTCTCGAAGCCAGACAACGAGCTTCACAAACACTCAAGGTAGGAGAGCAAAAGTACAGGTACACAGTACTTTTTATTTAGAAGTACAGTGAGAGGAAAGGGTGCCTGGCTCATGCCAGGAGGAAACGAGAGGCTGGGTTGGTGCATTGTCTAGGGGATTTATAGGCAGTTGAGTATTTTTGGGAATTGGGGTCTTTGGGTGTGGACTTGTACCACCTGCCCTGCCCTCAAGGTGGACTGGGTTGTTGTCTGTTTGCTAGGGGTGTTTATAGTGAAGTCACAGGTTATGCTGAGATACCCTTGCAGAATGCTCAAACATTCCAGGCCAAGTTGCTCCTGGCCTTTTGACATTTAACTGATCTCACTGAAGTTGTCTGTATTCCTAGTCTGGTGTCTTTACCTAGAGAAGTAGTGTGACCTTGACTTTGCATAATGCTGAACACAGAGTTTTGATAGGTACTTTACATTGTTACATTGCTTTGACTGTAAATATCTTGCCTTGCTTTTTCTGGAGGCCCTCACCCTAGTCTGTCTAAGCCCATGGTCCCTGTCTCAGTAACCCTTTGCAAGCACCTTTCTTATTGTTCAAATTACACTGAAATGTGAGATGTGTTTTCTGGCTGGAGTCTACCTGGAGGACTCACGGTCCATGGATGAGATCTTTTGTGGAAATGTGCATCATGTGTGTGCATTCCCGTCTCTTTCATCCCTGTATCCCACATTCCATCCTCCTCCCCAGGATCCAAGGCTTCACTCAGCTTCACAAAGGGGTGCAAGATGAAGATGTAACTGCAGAGGGAAAATCCCGGGACAAAATACCTTTGAAACCTAAATTGAAGGGAGAAATCAACTGGGAGAAACTCATTTTTTACCCTACAAGCAGTCAGTCATCCATTTCTACTCTCTACTGCCTCTCACAACCCCGGTTGCAAAAGGGGCCCCACCCAGCCTCTCCTGTCCAGATAAGCCCTCTATGGATATGAAGACTACTTCTCTCCACCCCTTAGAAACACCTGTTGATATGGAGATGCACTAAACCAGGAAAGATATTTTGGAAGTATTGCAGTTTTACCCCTACCCACTCCCAGAACAAGCCCACACATGCTGCAGGGATGTGGACAGGCCTGGGAAGTAAGAAGACCTGAGATGGAGCCTCCTAAAAAGTGAAACAGGAGATTAACTGTGGGGGGGGGGTCCCCACAGCTTTTGCAGACAACTGGGCAAAAACTTTTTGTAATAACAGGGATGTTGTGTGCTCCATTTTGGGGGAGGGGATGCTTGTGTCAAGTCACTGATGCTTGGCTGCACCGGTTATGACCAGAAAGGACTCTGACCTTTCCCAGAGATAGGAGGACATCTTCCTTCCCGGAGAGGCCCAGTGAGCACAGGACCCCTGGCAGAAACCAGTGGAGCTTGCTTCCAAGAACTGGCCTGTTTCCCAGCCAGCCCTGTAGCCATCCCCGAAGCCCTCCTGGACTCGCTCCTAGTGGTAACTCCTCACCTCCACACTCAGGCCCTAGGCTCCCATTTGAACGAAGCCTACATGTGTGAAGTGTCTGTATCAAGACAAGACGCTCCCTGCTACTTTTGACCTTTTCTGAGTCCATTTGAAAGAAAAATGTCACTTCTATCGCGAAAGGCAAGTAAACAACATGGCTAGTGAGAATCAGCTGACCGCTTGAGCCTCGTGCCCGGCAGGGCTGATGGGCGGGTTACAGAAGCGTGCCCAGGGACTCTCAAGGAGCTCCCTCGGTATAAGGTATGGTTAAAACATGTTTTTTTTTTCTTGAAGTCCGCCAGGCTCTGCCGACCAGACTGCTCTGGTGCTCTCAGGGAGGCCAAAATAGAGTAGGCATTACTGGTCCCACTTTGCAAGTGGGCAAACTTAAGTAAAGGAGGCCAAGCTACTGCGCCAGTGTTACGGTGTTGAGACCAGGCAAGGTCAGCAACCCAGAACAGCATCTAACTCTGACGCAAACCCTGCTGGAGGCGGGCAGTAAGGACGCCTCAGCGCTTGGTGCTCGCGAACCACAGGCGGGCTCCTAAGCTGGGAATCGTCCGGTTTCCAAGAGCACAGGCCCAGCCCCGCGGCTCCGCTGGCCTTGCGATTGGCTCCATGGGGCGGGGGCGGACCAGAGCGCCTACTCGACGTCATGGCGTCGGGCAACGAGTGCGGAGCTTCCGTTTGTCAGTGGCCGGGAGGCCGCTGCGTCGCGTCGTAGGTCTGAAGCCCGCTGTCGCCGTGTAGCCCTCGACCTCTCCCCGCTCCCTCTGGTGAGTTAGGGGTCGGGGGCGAGGAGGGCAGCGGAAGAGCGGCTCTTCGTGACGTCAAGCCCCTGGTTGCCTTGAAACTCCTGCTTCAGACCCCTTACCCTTCCCAGTCCAAAGCCCGGGGCTTTGGCCCACTCCCACGCTAGCCTGCGGCTCGCACTGCCCCTGCGGGCATGACGTTACGCGCGAGGCGAGGTCTTCTGACGTGAAACGTAACTGTCCACCATCTTTGTCCCTGGCAAGTGGGTTTTGCGCAGTGGCTTAGACCTGGAGGAATCGTGACGCGCAGGAAACCATTAGACCACCTCTCTGGCTGCGCCGTCAGGCAGCTGCCGCCCCGCCTTTGCCCTCGGTGAGTCCAAGACAGCTTACTTTGGGGTATGTCCCTCACTGGGGGAAAAGGGGAACCCCAGGTTGGGCGCAGGCACGCGCGGCAGAGGAGATCCTGGGAGCGTGACCGTTGAGGCCGGAGTGAGCCGGCGGGTATGACCGATGGGAGGAGGGGGTTTAGAGAAGGACTCCGCCGCTCTTCTGGGAAGAGGGGCTCCCCTGATGTGGTCGCTGGGAGTTGAGGGGCACCGGGGGGGAGATGTGTTCGAAGAGTCGCGGTGGGTTAGCAGGGCCAGAGACCAGGGGTGTGGCCGTTAGAAGCGAGAAGCCAAGGGGAGAACCTTCCTTGTTAACGTCTTGGCGTCGTTCACTGAGGTACTGGGAACGTGCCTAGCCAGCATGAGGGAAAAGGGGTTCCCCAGAGGTTGGTCGCTTGGTGGGCAATCTGCGCCCGTCTCCCGTAGTTAAAGGTTAAGGGACTCCTCTTTCCCATCTGGTAATGGAGGAACATATCTGTAGAATCTTGAACACCCAGGGAAAGAAGACGAATTCCTGACATTTGGGGGAAGGGAAGAGAAACCTCCAAAACTGACCTGATGTGAGAGAGTGGGAAGTGAGGGGGGTTCCATTTCAGACTTGGATTTTTTTTTTCTGGATTTATCAGGAATGATCTAGTTTGAGAAAGGCTGTAGATTAAGCCAGAGGTAAAGAAACTGGAACTTCCTGTTTCGTATTCTTTGAATGCAAAGAATTTATTCATGCTGTTTTCAGAGCTGTCTTCTTTGTGAGGGGCAGGCTTTAAGTGTACTCACTTGGCTGCTTCATTATCCAGCGTAAATAGTGTTGATGCCTCATTAAACTTGGATTTTATAAAGCAGTATTTGTTTGTTTGTTTGTTTTTATTAAGGTAACATTGATATACACTCTTAGGAAGGTTTCACAAGAAAAAACAATGTGGTTACTACATTCACCCTTATTATCGAGTCCCCCCACCCCCTTACGCCATTGCAGTCACTGTCCATCAGTGTAGTAAGATGCCACAGAGTCCCTACTTGTATTCTCTGTGCTAAACTGTGTTCCCCGTGACCCCACACACACCAGGTGCACTAATCATAATACCCCTCAGTCCCCTTCTCCCTCCCTCCCCTTTGGTAACCACTAGTCCCTTTGTGGAGTCTGTCTGCTTAAAGCAGTGTTTTTTAAATGCCAAACACTGTCCTGATAATCACTGTGGTTTAAAAGAAAAACGCAGGTAGTAAGTTTAGAAAAGGCAGAATGACAAAAAAGGTGGTCTGAATGAGAAAAAATTTAAATCATTAGTTACTTTCCTGGTATACCTCAATTGCTTAGCCTCAGGGTACATTTATAAAGTAATAATAGAGAGCAGTGGATGAAGGAGATGCAGCTGTACAGCAAAACGTGTAACACATTCCAGTGATGACAAAGCGTGGCAGTAAAGTGAGAACTATTCGCAGGTATTTGAACAGTTTAAACTCCCAAGGAAGCAGAGAGGATAGTGTGTTCCAACTGCCTCACTGAAAGTTGGATGGTGAAAATTAATAGAAACCTAACATTCTGTGAACTAAGAGACTGAAGAAAGTCCAGTTCTTCCAGTTTTTTTTTTTTGAACATCCACATTTTAATGTGTACTATTGTAGGCACTGGTTTGAACCAAGCTGAACATGTAATGAATTGAGTAGGGTATGTTCCTTTTCCTTCCTTCTTTGCTAACTTTCAGGCTTAAGTTTTCCAAAGTTTAGTGGTATTTCAGTTAAGAATTGGATGTAAAACTTTTAAGCTTTGCTCTTTTTTCCTTACTGTGTAATATTAACAAATTGCTTTGGAGTCTGTCATGTTTAAATGGAAATCAGTTATAATTTCTTATGAGCTAAATGATAACTGAAGATACTTTTGTTTTTGCAGCATTATCGAAATAGCTGATTACCGCCTGTCACCCTTGTAATAGAAGTTTGCTGGAATGACCTTTCCGCTTTATACTTTACTCTGGCCAGTTTTTCACTATGAGCACCAGGCTGTAAATTCCATCTGTGTGTAAAAAGGGGTTTAGTGGCCTCACCAACTCTAATTTAGTTGTAATTTCCCAGAGACCTATTTTAAATTAAGACCTTATTAATTTTTTTCTGGCCTTATTTTCTTTAGGAGAACTGGAAGGAGGGAGTATAGGAAGAGAAGAGACTTTCACAAGCTGTATTTGGTAGAAAGTAGGTTGTGTTAAATCTAGATACATAATCTGTATAGGGAGGAGGCCTTCTCTCAACTGTATTCCAAAGTTTTTCAAAAATATATAGATAATATAACTTTTATATGAAATTCATGTAACATAAAATCAACTGTTTTGAAGTGAACAGTTCAGTGGCATTTGCAACTGCCACCTCTTCTCATTCGTTTTTGTTTAGACTTTCAGGGAGTTTCTTTTGGGCTTAAGACAGGAACTAACTTGATAAAGTCATTATGGGTAAGCTCTGTACTATTACTGTGTTACAACAGCGTGAGCTCAGAGAGTATGTTTCTCCCTTTAAGAGCTGGGATTCTTAATGTAGGATCTAAGATTGCTTGATAACCTGCTCTTGCTGAAATTTTGTGGGTGGCACATTATTCTCTTGTTAAGAGCACTGTGCTCACAGTGTGAATAGGACAGAATACATTCCTTGACAGTGAAATTTGGTAGGGGAGGTAGTGAAATGTGTGGGTCGCTAATAAAGGTAGGATTTAAGACTAGGTTAATTTAGTGTTTAACAGATTGTGGTGAAAACTGTTAAGAATTTAATGTGTGTGTATGAGAGCTTTGGAATACAGAAGAATTTCTTGTGCCTTCCAAAGAAACTGGGTGAAAAATTCCAGAGTTTTGGTTTTAAGTCTTCAGCAGCTTCTAAATGTTGATGATCCCATGGGCCTTAGAATAGCATAGTAACATCTTGGACAGACTGTAACAGCCTAGAGTCCAGGTGGGCTCAGTAATCATTTCTGGATACTTATTAGGTAACCAGATTTATTCCAGGTCTCTTATGTGAAGGGCTCCTTTCCTCAGTTTGCTCACTTCACATTTAGTTTACATTGTGAATTGATTAAATTATACCATTCTTTGAATTTTTGCTGGAAAGGCATTATGATAAAGTATTGCATAAGGCAAACCTGGTACAGATTTTTAGTTATGACAAATACTGTGAAAACAAATTTTTGCATTCTATAATATTTGTGAATTCTAGCTCACTTCTTTTTACAAGGTAATTCAGTGAAATTCTGGTTCAACCAAAACATTCTTATATAAGAACCAAGACTGTAAATAGCAAGCAGCTGCTTGAAGAGATAGCCTATGAGTCTAATTTCCCTTAGAGTGTCCACGTAACACATTTAGAGATCAGATTTGAGCCAGGCTTTTTTCATGATTTCATGTTTATCTGGCTCTTTTTCCTTAATTACACTGATTTCTTTAGTGCTTAGGTCTTTTCTCTCAGATCCATATTTACTGTTGTTTGCCAAATGTGTTATCACTCAAGTTTGCCAGATGTCACTCGTTTTTGACTGAACAGTACCGAGCAGGTGCCAGGGTATCTGTCCTAAATTTGGTAGTAAGTATTGGTAGTGATTGTGATAAGGAGCACGATACTCATTTTTGAGTACAGAAGGAATGTTATTAAAAGAAAATTTTAATGTATTTAGAGAAATCAAGTACATTGGACAAAGTCTTGGAGTTTTTCAAATGAGAAAACATTGTGTCATTGTTTAGGAAGAAATGTGACCAGTTGCTACTGTTTTTGTTTTACTGGTAGAGCCATGTGTCCCTTGGATTAATTCTCCTGGGAAATGGAACAGCAGAATTAACCTTGAGTCTGGGACTCATGTTCTTTTAAGTTTTAGCACCAGTTCTGATTCTCTTTTGTTATAAATATGACAGAAAAACAGTCACATTTTTTTTTGCCCTGTTTTTAAGTGTAAACTGATATTTATTCTTTGGGAATAGTGTTAGGCTAAGTGTAGGTTGTTGCAAATAAGAAAACCATGATTAAAAAAAGAATTCATGTGTAAAGCATGTTTACCTCTCTAAAATGCTTTTGGGGGAAGAATACTGTCCTATTAATTTAGGCTTTTTTTCTGAAAGAGCTTCCTTTCATTGAAAGTTGCCTGTAATGATGAGTAGGGTAGCAGAACTGTTTTCTCTTTAGACCTTATACTGCTTCAGAATACATGTTTTGGAATGACTCCATTTTGAGGCAGAAAGTAAGTCATATTTTCCTGAATGGAAAACAATGGGGAGATCTTTCAAAACAGCTTTTCCCTATCTTAAATATTTGAGTCACTAACTGAAGGTGTATTTACAAAAAGGTCTAGTTTTAGGTCTTTTAAGCTTTGGGTAGAAAACTGTGGATAAAATCACAAAGCCATAATAGGTTCAGATTATCGCTCCATTCTATTTGGCCTTTGCCCCAATTAGCTCCTTGAGGCAAGAGTTAAGTTCTTTTATCTTTGCATCTATTGAATCACGAGTAATGGTGATAAGAAGATACCCATTTTTGAATACCGAAGTTCTTACAAATGTCCTTAAAATTAATCAAATGCCTTGCTGGACATAAATAACTTGGATAAAGGAATTCTTTTTTCTTGCTCTAGGTGCACATTAAAGATCCAAAACCATGACAGATTCCAAGTACTTCACAACAAATAAGAAAGGTAAGTATACAAACCTGATCAAAGAACTTTTGAGTTCTCTTGAGATTCTTCAAAAGTTGTGGTATAAGATTGCCACGAGTGGAAAGTTCTTGACGTCTTCAGATAAGTAGACATCCACAGTCTCATTGAGGACCTTCTGCTTCTACAGAAAAGTATATTTGAGTAAATTCCTGAAGTATAGGTTTCTAAAGATAAGACTGTGCTGTACATCATTTTGACTTAAAGGTCATGTTTTAGTGAAAGGAAGGGCTCCAACACGGATCCGTTGAAAATTGATAGATCTGAGAAGAAAAGAGTAAGCAGCATGTTTCTTTTCTTTTCATTTTTTTACTTGGAAATAAACATTTTATAAGAAATATGATTAAAGCAGTATAGATATATAAAAAATAAAAATGAAAGTTCTTTTTCCCCTCCTTGTACCTGAGGGGAACTAGGTGTGTATACTCAGTCTTTTTCTGTGCATATAAATGCATATATTAATACTTACAGTTTAAACATTTTTCTGTCTTTAACAAAAAAGGGGCCATGCAAAACTACATAGAAATGTGATGTTTTTACATCTTTCCATACAGATCCACCTCATTTTTGGGCTTTGTTTAATATATTCTTTGTAGTTAAAATAGGGAACCATTTGAGTCAATTCCATGATTTTAAAGTCAGGCTGTTGATTAATAAATTTGAATTTATTAGCTCGTCCATCTTTGTAGTGAGAAATAACATTTGTTTTTACATATGACTGTGGGGCTAGAAAGTAAGCGTTCTTAGGAAAAGTCCAAATCCCTCATCTTTTGTAAAATTGTTCCTAAATAACAAAGTTCATTTCTAGTGCTATGTACATGGCCCTCCCATCAAAAGCAGGCCAGTTTAGCCCTTCTCAGGCTGTTGTGCGCCTCAGCTGAGCTGAGCTTACTCCTCAGGATCAGAATTCTGTGTTATTGTATTCAGTCATCCTTATAGTTACTGAAGTATTCTGGGCATGGTACCAACTAGCATTCCTCTTATTCTCCAACAGCTTACCTTCTCAGATGTACCTTTTCTCCTCTCCCCCAGGGGCTGAAATATGACTGCTTTTCTGCCCCAGAATTTATCTTTTTTGTTATTCCATGTAATGTTTACTGGCCTCAGCCTCCTGACTGTTGTGAGATTGAACTGAGATTGGTCTTTCGTCTTGAACACTTTGCAGAGCCTTTCTACGTTGATTTATTAATTCCATTCATTTATTCGGTAAATGTTTATTGAGTGCCTACTATGTGTGAGTCAGATTTTCTCAGCACTGTAAAATATATAGAGTTACTATTAAATGCCCTAATTTCTTTCAAGTTAGAGTATACCAAATGCCTAGATCTTGTTTTCTAAATATCATTTCCCACTAAAAGGAGTCATGATTCTTTGGAGAAAGGGCTGATTCCAGGGCAGGGTCAAGGCAGAGTACTAGGTGAACATAACATCTTGTACCAGAAAGGGGGGGAGCGCTGAAAAAACAATGGGACATGTCAAGGAGCGATGTGGTTTGAAGGGGCTCCCACTGGCCAAATTTGAGATGGTTTAATCATATAAAAAAGAGATCACGGTGAACTCTAACTCATTGAATAATATATATGTATATACACATAAATCATCATCATAACTAATTCAGGCAGGAGTCACTGATGAATGCTAAACCAACTAGCGGGTGAAAGTTTTTGAGGAAGGGATATTTAAATAGTCTCCAAGTTACCTTTTCACAGATTATTTACTAATTATAAAGGAAAAAATAGTAACTTCACAGTGTCAAAACTTGGCATTTACCACCTTAAGTATTCCATGCTACCATCACCAGTAGATAAATTAACATTTGTCTCTTGATGTCGTGCACTGAGAACACACCATCACTTAAGAATTTGCTGCCAAGATGCTTAACCTCAGTGTAATCGTGAGGGAATACCTGTGACAAACCCAAACTGAGGGCGTTCTATAAAATAACTAGCCTGTACTTAAAAGAAAATACTATCATGAAACACAAAGGCTGAGGAACTGTTGCCCATTAAAGAAGACTAAAGAGATATGACAGTAAATGTATTGTATGATCCTGGGCACAGCAGGGTAGGGGTAAAATTGCTATAAAGGACATTATCAAGACCTTTGAATAAAGTCTAAAGATAGATGATGGTGACATATCAATTGTAAACTTCCTGATTTTGATCATTATATTTTGGTTATGTAAGATAATTGTTCTTACGAGTTATACACTGACATATTTAGAGCTAAAGGACATGATGGCTGCAGCATACTGTTAAATGATTCAGGGAATAAATATGTAAATCTAAAATATGGTAAAGCAAATGTGGCGCCAGCATTAACAATTGGGGAATTTTGCAACTTCCCTTTAAGATTGAAATGATTTAACAGGCACATGAAAAGATGTTCCACATCACTAATTATCACGGAAATGTAAATTAAAATCATAATGAGATATCACCTCACCCCAGTTAGGATGGCCACCATAGAAAAGACTAGGAACAACAAATGCTGGCCAGGATGTGGAGAAAGGGGAACCCTCCTACACTGCTGGTGGGAATGTAAACTAGTTCAACCATTGTGGAAAGCAGTATGGAGGTTCCTCAAAAAACTAAAAATAGAAATACCATTTGACCCAGGAATTCCACTCCTAGGAATTTACCCTAAGAATGCACAATCCCATTTGGAAAGAAATATGCACCCCTATGTTTATCACAGCACTATTTACAATAGCCAAGAAATGGAAGGAACCTAAGTGTCCCATCAGTAGATGAATGGGTAAAGAACAGGCGGTACATACACACAATGGAATATTATTCAGCCATAAAGAGAAAACAAATCCTACCATTTGCAACAACATGGATGAAGCTGGAGGTATTATGCTCAGTGAAATAAGCCAGGTGGAGAAAGACAAGTACCAAATGATTTCACTCATTTGTGGAGCATAAGAACAAAGCAAAAACTGAAGGAACAAAACGGCAGCAGACTCACAGAATCCAAGAATGGACTAACAGTTACTAAAGGGAAAGGGACTGGGGAGGGTGAGTGGGAAGGGAGGGAGAAGGGGAATAAGGGGCATTATAATTAGCACACATAATATATGTGTGGGGGGCACGGAGAAGGTAGTATAGCACAGAGAAGACAAGTAGTGACTCTATAGCATCGTACTATGCTGATGGACAATGACTGTAAATGGGGTATGTGGTGGGGACTTGATAATGGGGGGAATCTAGTAACCACAGTGTTGCTCATGTGATTGAATATTAATGATACTAAAAAAAAATACTGTTAAAAAAAAGTTTGAAATTATTTAAAAAGAAAAGAAAAATAGGTCATACTATAGTTGCCTGGAGTGAACAAGGAGCTCCAGAACATTTTCTAGAAAACACAAATATGTCAGTCCTATTCTGTCATTTGGAGGTATGTAAGGGTACATTACAGAAACCTCCACAGTGAGTTGTTGAAGTGTATCAGCTGCTAGTGGCTTTCAACCTTGCCTGCACCTTAATGTCGCCTAGGAAGTTTAAAACAATACTGGTGAGCCCCCAGAAATCCTGATTTCATTGGTCTGTGATGTGGCCCAGTCGTGGGGGATTTTTAAAATCTCCCCACGTTTTTCTAATTTGTAACCAAGATTGAGAACCATTGCTAGCTGCTAACCATGTTTGGTAGATTTTTATAGGGGGAGGAGTAGGGGTAAAAGATAGGAATTTAATGGTATGTACAAGATAGATGTCTGACTTAGTGGCCCTCCTTGGCTCCACCCAGCTTATTCCCTATTTTTATTAATTATATCTCCCCAAAACCATCAGTCCCTTGTCACTCATTTTCAGCTTTTTTCAGAATCTCTTATTCTGAAATGTGTTTATTTATTCTGTTAATGACCAAGCTATTCTATAATGACATGAAAGGTTTAATTTTAAAACTCACCTAACTTCTCAAACCTTCCTTCTCTTGCAGTGGATCCTGGTAACCTTTTTTAATTCAGGGATTTGTTTAAGTTTAAGACTTACAGATTGAATCATACCTGGGTGAACCACCACATTTAGAAAAAAATGGATAGACCGAGTTCCCTTTACTTCCTACATCGCCCACCAGAACTGCCACTGGAACATACTCTTTAAGTTATGCTGTTGGAATAGTTTCAGTTACATCCTGTTTTGATTCTTTAAGTCCTGCTGCTAGTCCCAGTGCAGACTTTCTGAAACCCTGCTGCTTGTCCTTTACAGTTCCCGAAAGTAAATGATGGGAACCCAGAGAGCTGGATTTGGCAGCAGAGGACTTGGTGAAGAGACAGCTGACTCTTAAAAGGTCTAGCTTTTCTGGTTCAGCTGTTTTTGCAGCTGTCCATTAAATCAGTGATTTTTGTAACATTGATTTGGTTGTCCTGTTGGCCATGGCTATTTGTGTAATAAATCTTTTTAGTGCTCAACTTGTATGTTTCTTGCCAGTTTCATCCTTCCCATTTAGAGGCTTTAGCAGATCACATAGTTTGCCGCCCCCACTATTTCTAACTGGTGAATGAGGTCTGGTTAAAATGAACATCAAGAGCAGCCGTAAAGGTGGAGGGAAATGAGGCAGTTATTGTAGCAGAGTTTAAGCATACAGATGGAAGGTTGAACTGGGAGTAGTCTACTTTTTCATGGACTTAGTGGTGTATTTTCTTTCTTTTAAAAACAGCAAGGATTGTTACCTTCTCTTTTCTGGTTCAGCTTTCTGAAGATAGATGAGCCTGGGCCTTATAGTTCCCCTGGCCTTCACAGTGCAGGGCCCGAGGGTCACTCAGGTTGGACCTTTAGAAATGACTCTGGTTTGTACCATTCTTGAAACTTCAAGATTATAATTTCTGTTTGATTGATTGAATAGGATGAAGCCTTAAAACCCACTGGCTTCTAATTAGAGAGCAGTGATTCTCAATCCTAGTTGTGCATTAGAATCGCTTGGGGGAACTTAGAAAAATATGAACTTAAGAGTTCTCCTTGACATGCTGATTTATTTGGTCCAGAGTGGAGCCTGAGCATTGTTATTTTTAAATACTTCCCAGGTAATATTAGTGGGTGGCCAAGGTTGAGAACCTCTGGATTCAGCAGTCTGGAGAGACAGCTCGAAGGTAGCTCGCTCTGTCATTAACTCACTGTGACCTTTGAGCCTTGGCTCTTTATTTGTGAAGTTGAGAGTGGGTGAATGATATGATAACTGGAGTCTCTTCTGGCTTGAAGACAATGATTTGTGAACCCTTTCCTTGTCTGCGTGTATTGTTCTCCTAGGATCTTGCAGTTCTGATGGGAGGTGATCCCGCAGATGCCATTTTTTCCTCATGGTGTTAAGATTTCAGGAGATCCGTTTTCCCACTCCTGTGCCTCCTCAGATCTCGATTGTACCTTCCTCTTTGGCCATACCTTAAAAAACGGTATCCTCATCAGTGGGTCAGTTGATGTTCTAGGGACTTGACTTGTACCTATCCGATAACTGAAAAATTTTTATTTCAGTTACTGCCCTGCCTCTGGTCTGGTGTTGTTGTGTTACTTGTTATGTGGTACACTGTTCTGCTCTGGTTCTCCCGTTTGGGGACCTCACCCTTCTGTTTTCTTGTAGGAGAAATCTTTGAATTAAAGGCTGAACTCAACAATGAAAAGAAAGAAAAGAGGAAGGAGGCTGTGAAGAAAGTGATTGCTGCTATGACTGTGGGGAAGGATGTTAGGTAAGGGTGGTCACCCCTGCCGTTGGTCACTTCAGACCCATATCCTACTTTATGGCTTTTACTGCTTTTCTTTGACAACTGTTATAATCATAGACCCTATGAAAATGGATTTGTCCCACTGAAAACGTCATGAGGGAAATTACTTCTCTGTTAACTCATGGCTTAAGCTTTCTTGATCTTGTTTTGGCAGAATAAATAGTTTGATTTTGTTGCATACATGCAGCATAAAACCTGAGAGCTGGCACAGTTACAAACCTGTTCCTGAATTTTAGAAGATGATAAAAATATACTGGGAAGCAGAAACTCTTATGTTCTTTAATTGGCTCAAGTCAGTACCCTTAACTTTACAGCTCTACATTCAGTTGCTGAATTCAAGATGAAAACAAATGTTAACAAAATGCATTGGGTCTTTTTGGTTTTTTTATTTTCTTTCTTCCTTCCTTCCTTCCTCCCTTCCTTTCCTCCTTTTTCTCCCCTTCCTTCTTCTTTTTTTTTGTAGTTGATATATCAAGAGCATTTTGAATTAAGTAAGGATTATCTGTAGGCCTCTCAGGATTCCTAAGATTCTTCCAGCGAGTCCATGAGGTCATATCTATTCTTATAATAATAATACTTTGCTTTTTCACTGTGTTGCCATTTGTACCTCTGATGCCTTAGCATAAATCAAGGCAGTGATGCCAAACTATGACAGTAGTCAATGTATATTCTTCACCACTGTGTTTTTACAGGAAAAAGGCAGTTTCACTTAGGTCTGTCCTTCATGAAGCATTGAAACTTCTACTTTGCTAAACCTTGAATCTTGAGTACAGGTCTTACTAATAATCCATGTGGTGAAATAGGATATACTGAGTTAAATAAAATAAAATAATTAATTTGTTTTACTTTTTTAATGTCCTACCAGAAAATTTAGAAGTATGTCAGTCATTCAAAAATACGGTGTCCCCATTTCAAACAATTGTGCAAGGGCTTTTCTTTTTCAAGTCAGCCACCACACTTTGCTGTGCAGAAGTGCTTTATACGTAATTATTATATTTTATTTAACTCAGTATATCCAAAGTAGTATTATTTCAACATGAAGTCAATATTAAAAATTTATTAATGAACTCTTACATATTTTTCATGCCAACTCTTCAAAATCCAGTATATGTTTTATATAGACATCACATCACAGTTCAGACTAGCCACATTGCAAGCGCTCAGTAGCTCTATGTGACTAGTGGCTAACCTATTGGAAAGTTCAGGTTTCTAGCTTTATAGGTTGGTACTTAACAATTTTTACCACTAGAACTTTGACTGTTCTTTTTTCTTGTGTTGAAGTATAGTTGATATAGAAGATTACATTGGTTTCAATTATACAACACAATGATTCATCAGTTAAACCCATTATTAATTCCTCACCCCAAGTAGTGCGGTTACTATCTGTCAACACAGAAAGATGTTACAGAGCCATTGACTATATTCTCCATGCTGCACTACCATCCCTGTATATTATGATTGGAAGTTTGTGACCCTGTATACCATCCCCAACACCCGCCAGAAGCCCTCGCTCACCTACTCACACCACCCCTCCTCCCCTATGGTGTCTGCCAGAGCTTTGACTATTTTTTATCAAGATCTTGATCTTGTGGAGGTTGTTGGAATTCGTTTCTTTAGGATCTTACATTTACTATTAGCTCATGTTTCACATTTATTTACTGGTTTTACTGTTGTTTTCACATGAGCTATTTCCTATTACCCTAGGACATGGAAAGAATGGTAATTTTTGAAGAGTGTCAGTTAGTGTTTTAAATATCTACATGTGCATGAAACTACACTAGGTACATACAGGCAAGTTAAACATAGAGTTTGCCTTCCAGGTAAGAAGTCATTGGTTCATTGGAGGTAATGGTGGATTCTTTGACTTTGCAGTCCATCTTCATCTTTGTAAATAATTTATATTTCTGTATACTGTTTTTCTGCATGTACAGGAGTTATACTATATAAGCAGGTTTTCAGTCATTCTGTTAACTTTTCTGTAGAATGTACTGACATTTGCTTCTTCTTTCTCCTGTACTATTAGTAAGATATTTAGAAGAACTGAAAGTTTGTAAGGTACTTTGAAAAAGCCTTGGGGGACGATTAATTACTAACTTCGTGTAAAGGTAACGTTAACCATACTTAAAAAATACGGCTTGTAATTTAAAATCTGACACACTCAATCCTTCCATGCAAAAGGTGATTCTTTGTGTACGGAAATATAAATTTGTTTTCTTTGGCTTTATAGGTGAATGATAGACCAGGCAATGACTTGAACATGGAAAAAGTATAAATTCCTTTTCTTTTTGAGTGCACTCATTTTCATTTGTTTGAATGTGTAATGTTAAAAATAAATACATTCCACTAAAAGAGAATCAGGATGTATTAAAAAAATGACTGAGTCTAGTTGTGGGATTAGAAATACACAAAATGAGCCTGGATGGAATGTGCCTTGTTCTCTCAGAAAGCAAGGAAGCTATTGAAAACACAGATATATATCACAAGAACCCAGGAGTTAATAACTAAATAAGTTAAAATCAAGGATGGAAGAATATGAGTTTTAAAAAGCTTAACAACTGTAGTTCTTTGAAACTGCAATGAATTGATAGGAAGAATTTGAATTTTTGTATGTGATACTGTGATATTTTAAAAAATGATTCCTCAAGGTATGCCCAAAAATATTATGTATAAATGATAACAATGTCTAGGATTTGCTTAAAAATAATCCAGAGCAACCATATGGAGTAGGGACTGGGGGAGGGAAGAGTAGGTTGAGGCTATATATCAAATAAGATTGGTCATGGGTCAAAAGTTGTTGGTGACTGTGTGGAGAATATACATCAGGTTCACTCTACTACTCTTTCCTTTTGTTTGACAGTTTTTGTAAGTTAAAAAAAATTATTTTTAGAGACCTTCGTGGAACCAACACTGTAATTTCTTTAGTAATTTGTTTCTGTGATAATAATTATCATGTGGGGACACTTGTCCTTGCATCCAATCACTTTGTAAAATAAGGTCATTTCTTCATATTCGATCCAACAGCTTTAACACCAACATCTGTTGACTCCCTTCTTTTTTCTCTCTTCTCAGCTCTCTCTTTCCAGACGTAGTGAACTGTATGCAGACTGACAACCTGGAGCTAAAGAAGCTCGTGTATCTCTACTTAATGAACTATGCCAAGAGTCAGCCAGATATGGCTATCATGGCTGTTAACAGCTTTGTAAAGGTAACTTCTCCCCAAAGACTCAAGAGCAGTCTCTTCTACCTCAGCCTTTACAGAAGTGTTTCTTGATATAGTGCAAACAAGCAACCTCTGTTCCAAAAGAGGGCCTCCAGAGAAGTAGAGGCAGTGACTGGGAACATTCATATCTTAAGCACGTATATGCCTGCATTTGTCATCCAGTTAAATGGGGAGCCTTGTTAGTTGGGCTTGGTGCATCCTTGGAGATGGAGAAGAAAGCCAGGTGAAACCTGTTGTACCTTCCAAGGCTGACAGAGGTTGGGCTTACCATTGTAAGATCAGTAAACTGGGGCTTTAACTATTTTATCTTTGTAGAAATTATGCTTACAAGTCCAAAGTAGTGGAAAAACTGCAGGAGCTACTACTTTTGCTTCACATAAGGTGTTAAAATGTTTGATAAGGTTTTGTATTATGTGAGTTTTGAAATGTGTTCAAGGAGAGGACATAGTGTAGTATCTTCCTAAATACCCACCTTGGCAGTTTCAATAGTTACCAACCCACAGCTGGGCTTGTTTTAATTTATACTCCTCATAAATACTTTGTTGACCCCTACCCCTCTCCTCCTGGATAATTTTAAAGCAAACCCTGGAAGTTACAAGGATGAAAAATAAGTTCATCCTTACATTTATCATTATCAGAGTAAGATCTGTTTTCCTTCCTTCCTTCCTCCCTTCCCTTCCCTTTCCTTCCCTTCCCTCCCCTCCCCTCCCCTCCCCTCTCCTCCCCTCCCCTCCCCTCCCCTCCCCTCCTCTCCCATTTTGGTATCATTAATGTACAATTACATGACCAACATTATGATTACTAGAGTCCCCCTGTTATCAAGTCCCTTCCACATACGCCATTACAGTCACTGTCCATCGACATGGTAAGATGCTATAGAAGCACTACTTGTCTTCTCTGTGTTATACTGCCTTACCTGTGTACCCCCTCCCACATTATGTGGGCTAATCATAATGCCCCTTTTCCCCCCTTACCCCTCTCTTCCCACCCATCCATCCCAGTCCCTTTCCCTTTGGTAACTGTTAGTCCATTCTTGGATTCTGTGATTCTGCTGCTGTTTTCTTCCTTCAGTTTTTCTTTGTTCTTATACTCCACATATGAGTGAAATCATTTGGTACTTGTCTTTCTCCACCTGGCTTATTTCACTGACCCTAATACCCTCTAGGTCCATCCATGTTGTTGCAAATGGTAGGATTTGTTTTCTTATGGCTGAATAATATTCCATTGTGTATATGTACCACATCTTCTTTATCCATTCCTCTACTGATGGACACTTAGGTTGCTTCTGTTTCTTGGCTATTGTGAATAGTGCTGCAATAAACATAGGGGTGCATCTGTCCTTTTCAAGCTGGGCTTTTGTATTCTTACAGTAAATTCCTAGGAGTGGAATTCCTGCGTCAAATGGTATTTCCATTTTGAGCTCTTTGAGGAACCTCCATATTGCTTTCCATAGTGGTTGAACTAATTTACATTCCCACCAGCAGTATAGGAGGGTTCCCCTTTCTCTACAACCTCGCCAGCATTTGTTGTTTGTCTTTTGCATGGTGGCGATCCTTACTGGTGTGAGGTGATATCTCATTGTGGTTTTAATTTGCATTTCTCTGATGACTAGCAATGTGGAGCATCTTTTCATATGTCTTTTGGCCATCTGCATTTCTTCTTTGTATAACTGTCTATTCAGCTCCTCTGCCCGTTTTTTAATTGGATTGTTTACTTTTTGTTTGTTGAGTTGCATGAGCTCTTTGTATATTTTGGATATCAACCCTTTATCGAATCTGTCATTTATGAATATATTGTCCCATACTGTAGGATGCCTTTTTGTTCTACTGATGGTGTCCTTTGTTGTACAGAGGCTTTTCAGCTTGATATAGTCCCAACTGTTCATTTTTGCTTTCGTTTCCCTTGCCCGGGGAGATATGTTCCTGAAGAAGTTGCTCATGTTTATGTCCAAACGATTTTTGCCTATGTTTTTTTCTAAGAGTGTTATGGTTTCATGACTGACATTCAGGTCTTTGATCCATTTCGAATTTACTTTTGTGTATGGGGTTCGACAGTGATCCAGTTTCGTTTTCTTACATGTAGCTGTCCAGTTTTGACAGCACCATGTGTTGAAGAGACTGTCATTTCCCCACTGTATGTCCATGGCTCCTTTATCGAATATTAATTGACCATATATGTTTGGGTTAATGTTTGGAGTCTCTATTTTGTTCCACTGGTCTGTGTCTCTGTGCTTGTGCCAGTACCAAATTGTCTTGATTACTGTGGCTTTGTAGTAGAACTTGACATTGGGGAGCGAGATCCCCCCCCACTTTATTCTTCCATCTCAGGATTGCTTTGGCTATTTGTGGTGTTTGGCGTTTCTATATGAATATCTGAACTATTCCAGTTCGAATGTTGTTGGTAATTTGATAGGGATTGCATCGAATCTGTGTATTGCTTTGTGTAGGATTGCCATTTTGACGATACTAATTCTTCCTTTCCAAGAGCATGGGATGAGATTCCATTTGTTAGTGTCCTCTTTAATTTCTCTTAAGAGCATCTTACAGTTTTCAGGGTATAGATCTTTCACTTCCTTGGTTAGGTTTATTCCTAGGTATTTTATTCTTTTTGATGGTATTGTGAATGGAATTGTTTTCCTGATTTCTGTATTAGTTCATTGTTAGTGTATAGGAGAGCCACAAATTTCTGTGTATTAATTTTGTATCCTGTAACTTTGTTGAATTCGATATTAGTTCTAGTAGTTTTAGAGTGGAGTCTTTAGGGTTTTTTATGTTTAATATCATGTCATCTGCAAATAGTGACACTCTGATTTCTTAATCAATCTGGATTCCTTGTATTTCTTTGTTTTGTCTAATTGCAGTGGCTAGGACCTCCAGTATTATGTTGAATAACAGTGGGGCGAGTGGACATCCATGTCTTGTTCCCAATCTCAGAGGAAAAGATTTTAACTTCTCGCTGTTTAGTATGATGTTGGCTGTGGGTTTATCATATATTGCCTTTATTATGTTGAGATACTTGCCCTCTATACCCATTTTGTTGAGAGTTTTTGTCATGAATGGATGTTGAATTTGCTGAATGCTTTTTCAGCATCTATGGAGATGATCATGTGGTTTTTGTCCTTCTTTTTGTTTATTTGGTGGATGATGTTGATCGATTTTCAAATCTTGTACCATCCTTGCATCCCTGAGATGTATTCCACTTGATCATGATGGATGATCTTTTTGATGTATTTTTGAATTCGGTTTGCTATTATTTTGTTGAGTATTTTTGCATCTGTGTTCGTCAGGGATATTAGTCTGTAATTTTCTTTTTTTGTGGTGTCTTTGTTTGGTTTGGTATTAGAGTGATGTTGGCCTCGTAGAGTGAGTTTGGGAGTATTCCCTTTTATCCTACTTCTTTGAATGTTTAAAGAGGATGGGTATTAGGTTTTTACTAAATGTTTGATGAAATTCAGCAGTGAAACCGTCTGGACCAGGAGTCAATTTCCTTGCTGATAATTGGTGTATTCAGATTTTCCGTTTTTTCTTTGGTCAGCCTTGGCAGGTTGCATTTTTGTAGAAAGTTGTCCATTTTTTCTAGGTTATCCAGTTTGTTACTATATAATTTTACATAGTATTCTCTCATAATTCTTTGTATTTCTGTGGTGTCGGTAGTGATTTTTCCTTTCTCATTTCTGATTCTGTTTATGTGTATAGACTGTTTTTTTTTTTTCTTTTTTCTTGATATGTCTGTCTACAGGTTTATCTATTTTGTTTATTTTCTTGAAGAATCAGCTCCTGCTTTCATTGATTGTATTGTTTTATTATTCTCATTTTTATTCATTTCTGCTCTAATCTTTATTATGTCCCACCTTCTCCTGACTTTGGACCTCATTTGTTCTTCATTTTCTAGTTTTGTTAATTGTGAGTTTAGACTGTTCATAGGGATTGTTGTTCGTTCCTGAAGTAGGTCTGTATTGCAGTATACTTCCCTCTTAGCGTGGCCTTTGCTGTGTCCCACAGATTTTGCATTGTTGAGGTATCATTGTCATTTATCTCCATATATTGCTTGATCTGTTTTTATTTTGTCACTGATGTATTGATTATTTAGGAGCATGTTGTTAAGCCTTCATGTGTTTGTGGGCTTTTTCATTTTCTTTGTGTAATTTATTTCTAATTTCATACCTTTGTGGTCTGAGATGCTGGTTGGTACAATTTCAATATTTTTAAATTTACTGAGGCTCTTTTTGTGGCCTAGTATATGATCTCTTCTTGAAAATGTTCCATGTGCACTTGAGAAAATTGTACATCCTCTTGCTATTGGATGGAGTGTTCTGTAGATGTCTGTTAGGTCCATCTGTTCTAATGTTGTTCAGTGCCTGTGTCTCTTATTTTCTATCTGGTTGATCTATCCTTTGTTGCTATTGGATGGACTGTTCTCTAGGTGTCTGTTAGGTCCATCTGTTCTAATATGTTGTTCAGTGCCTCTGTGTCGTTACTCATTTTCTGTCTGGTTGATTTGTCCTTTGGAGTGAGTGGAGTGTTGTAGTCTTCTAAAATGAATGCATTGCATTCTATTTCTCCCTTTAATTCTGTTAGTATTCGTTTCACATATGTAGGTGATCCTGTGTTGGGTGCATAGATATTTATAATAGTTATATCCTCTTGTTGGACTGACCCCTTTATCATTATGTATTGTCCTTCTTTGTCTCTTGTGACTTTCTTCATTTTGAAGTCTATTTTGTCTGATACAATTACTGCAACTCCTGCTTTTTTCTCCCTATTAGTTGCATGAATATCTTTTTCCATCCCTTTACTTTCAGTCGCTTGTAGGCAGCATATAGACGTGTCTTGTTTTTTTATCTATTCCGTGACTCTATATCTTTTGATTGGTGCATTTAGACCATTTACATGTAGGGTGATTATCGATAGGTATGTGCTATGTACTTATTGCCATTGCAGGCTTTAGATTTATGGTTACCAAAGGTTCAGTGGTAATTCTCTTACCATCTAACAGTCTGATTTAACTCAGTTCGTATGCTATTAGAAATACAACCTAAAGGTCTTTTTTTTTTTTTTCTTCTCTCCTTTTTCTTCCTCCTCCATTCTTTTTGTATTAAGTATCATATTCTGTACTCTTTGTCTATCCTTTGATTGACTTTGGGGGTGGTTGATTTGATTTTGCATTTGCTTAGTAATTAATTGTTCTACTTTGCTGTTGTTTTATTTCTCCTGGTGATATCTGTTTAGCCTTAGGAATACTTCCATCTATATCAGTCCTTCCAAAATGCACTGTAACGGTGGTTTGTGGGAGGTAAATTCTCTCGGCTTTTGCTTATCTGAAAAATCATTTAATCCGTTCTTCCAAATTAGATGATAACCTTGCTGGATAGAGTATTCTTAGTTTGAGGCCCTTCTGCTTCATTGCATTAAATATATCATGCCACTCCCTTCTGGTCTGTGAGGTTTCTCTTGAGAAATCTGATGATAGCCTGATGGGTTTTCCTTTGTATGTCATATTTTTTCTGTCCGTAGCTGCTTTTAAAAGTCTGTCTTTATCCTTGGTCTTTCTGCCATTTTAATTATTGTATGTCTTGCTGTTGTCCTTTTTGGGTTCCTTGTATTGGGAGATCTGTGCATCTCTGTGGCATGAGAAACTATCTCCTTCCCCATATTGGGCAAGTTTTCAGCAATTACATCCTCAGAGACACGTTCTATCCCTTTATGTCTCTCTTCTTCTTCCTCTGGTACCCCTATAATGCAATAGTTGTTCCATTTGGTTTCATCACACTGTTCTCTCAATATTCTTTCATTCTTAGAGATCCTTTTTTCTCTCTGTGCCTCAGTTTCCTTGTATTCCTCTTTGCTAATTTCTATTCCATTAAACATGTCTTCTGCTGCCTCTAATGTGCTTTTAAATCCCTCAATTGTATGTTTCATTTCAGATACGGAATTTCTTAATGATTGAATCTCTATCTTAAATTTGTTCTGAGTTCTTGTATATTTTTCTGTACCTCCATGAGCATGTTTCTGATTTTTGTTTTGAGCTCTCTTTCAGGAAGATTGGTGATTTCAGTTTCATTTGGCTCTTGTTCTGGGGTTTGTGAGATTTTGGTCTGAACCAGGTTCCTTTGACGTTTCATATTTCTATGTGGTGCCCTCTAGTGCCCAGAAATTCTAGTGTCTGGAGCTGCTCAGCCCCTAGAGTGAGGTTGGGTGTTGTAGTGGAGGAGCTCTGGTGCCTGGGGGCAGGATAGAGCTGTTTCCTGATTCGCAGCTACAGTCGCCTGTCTCCAGTATCAGAGCCAGTGGGCTGAGCACAGAGGTGTAAGTCTCTGTGCTT
The DNA here is from genome assembly GCF_030020395.1 of Manis pentadactyla. Lineage (NCBI taxonomy): Eukaryota > Metazoa > Chordata > Mammalia > Pholidota > Manidae > Manis > Manis pentadactyla. The sequence continues at coordinate 151,403,854 of NC_080022.1, forward strand.
TGCGTCTCTAGCTGATGTAGGCGTGGCCTCCCTCTGTCTGGCCTGACACCAGCGCAGTGACTGCTGATTTGTGAGCAGGTACCGGCAGGCCAGGAGGAAGGCTCAGTAGGCTGGGTGTCACATAGCTGAGTAGTCAGCCAGGGGGATGGAGTGCCTGAAGCTCCACAAAGTTCCCAACCTGCTAGGCAGAGCGCACCCAGACAACCTTGTCCACCTCTCCCTTCTCCTGTGCAGCAAGCTCTGTGCAAACCTTGCCCCTTCAGCAGCCCTCTCACTGCTAGGAAGCCTCTCAGACCTACTGCCTTTCCTTTGTCCCAGAGCAGCCGGATGTGGATCCCTGTCCTGCTCAAACGGCCCGAATCTCAGTCTCTCAAGCACTCTGCCTGTCCCACCTCCCCAACCCCACCAACCTCCAGAGCACCACACAATGTAGGTTTGTACTTGCAAAGTAGATCTCCAGGGCTGGGTATTCATCAGTTCTAGGCTTCCTCCCGCTCCGTGCTCCATTTCTCTCCCTCCTGCCAGTAAGCTGGGGTCGGGGAAGGACTTGGGTCCCAATGGATCAAGGCTTTTGTACGTTACCCTGTTTCATGAGATCTGCTCTGTTCGTGAGGTTTGTATGCAGTCTGGTGCAGCCTTCTTTTCTGATGCTTTTTTAGGTTTGGTTGTATAAACTATATTTTCATACTATATGTGGTTTTGGGCAGAGTTCTCTGTCTCACCTCTCACGCCGCTGTCTTGAATCTCATCAGATCTCTTTTGAACATAACTACATTACCATTCTCACATCTTTAAAAATTGACCATTAAAAAATTGCTTACTTTACTGAATATTCAGTCATGTTTTTCCTACCATTAGATTTAATTAACATGATAACGATGTTCCAGTTAGTGTATATATATTTTTTTACTTCTTGTTTTTTTTCCTCTGGAATTCAGTCTGCATTAAAAAAAAATCATACGGCATTTCTAAACTTAGCTTCTGTTAAACTGTTTTGAAAAACAACAAGTGTGCTCTCTTCCTTCTCTTGGAATTTTTGTTCTTTTCCTGTGTTTAGCTACATAAAGCAGAATCAGAGATAACATAATATTTCATACTGTCTGTTACCTCATATATGTACTACATCATTGGAAAGAATTTAGTTTACATTTTTTGGAAGTGAGCATGCACACAGGTTTATAATAATTACAGAGACTTTATAAGGTAGGACAATTTAAGGTGTGGTCTTTTTGTGGTATACTTTGGAAGCACTTGCTAGTAAAGGAGAATGTATGTTACTCAGGATTTCAGAGGGCATTCTTAACTCCAGAAACGTAGGTCAGGCCCAAAACCAGTTTCTGTGCTCTCTCCTTTCTTGTCTGTAGGCCCCAGAAATCCAGTCCTCTTTTCTCCCTGCTTGATATTTGCAGACTGGCTGTGGAGTGGGACACGTCTTTCCACTTCCTCATTTTATCCCTGTATCAGAATACCAGACCAAAGGCCTTTACTGTTTTTTGTTGTTGTTGTTAGACTGTTATATTATTAAGGTAATGTTGATATATACTCTTATGAAGATTTCACATGAAAAATATTGTGGTTACTACATTCACTGATATTATCAAGTCCCTTCTGTACCCCATTGAAGTCACTGTCCATGAGTGTAGTAAGATGCCACAGAGTCACTACTTGTCTTCTCTCTGCTGCAGTGTCTTTCCTGTGACTCCCTGCACAGCATGTGTACCGATTATAATACCCCTCAATCCCCTTCTCCCTCTCTCTCCACCCACCCTCCCCCACCCCTTCCCTTTGGTAACCGCTACTCCCTTCTTGGAGTCTTTGAGTCTGCTGCTGTTTTGTTCCCTTATTTTTGCTTTGTTGTTATACTCCACAAATGAGTGAAATCATTTGGTACTTGTCTTTCTCCGCCTGGCTTATTTCACAGAGCATAATACCCCCTAGCTCCATCTGTGTTGTTACAAATGGTCGGATTTGTTTTCTTCTCATGGCCGAATAGTATTCCACTGTATATATGTACCCCATCTTCCTTATCCATCCATCTACTGATGGACACTTAGGTTGCTTCCATATCTTGGCTATTGTAACTAGTAGGGGTGCATATAACTTTTTGAATCTGAGATCTTGCTTTCTTTGGGTAAATTCCTTGTTCAAATGCTATTTCTATTTATAGTTTTTTGAGGAACCTCCATACTGCTTTCCACAATGGTTGAACTAATTTACATTCCCACTAGCAGTGAAGTAGGGTTCCCCTTTCTCCACACCCTCACCAGCATTTGTTGTGCTTAGTCTTTGCGATGTTGGCATCCTAACTGGTGTGAGGTGATATCTCATTGTGGTTTTAGTTTACATTTCCCTGATAATTAGTGATGTGGAGAATCTTCTCATGTTCCTGCTGGCCATCTGAATTTCTTTGGAGGAGTGTATGATCGTCCTCCCATTTTTTAATAGGGTTATTTGCTCTTTGTGTGTTGAAGCAGGTGTTTGAGTTCTTTATATATTTTGGATGCTAATCCTTTGTCAGAGATGTCGTTTACAAATATATTCTCCTGTACTGTAGTATGCCTTTTTGTTCTACTGATGGTGTTCTTTACTGTACAGAAACTTTTTAGTTTGATGTAGTCCCAGTTTTTCATTTTTGCTATTGTTTCCCTTGCCCAAGCAGATGTGTTCAGGAAAAAGTTGCTCATGCTTACATTCAAGAGATTTTTCCATTTTCTAAGAGTTTTATGGTTTCATGACTTACATTCAGGTCTTTGATCCATTTCAAGTTTACTTTTGTGTGTGGAGTTAGAAGATAATCCAGTTTCATTCTCTTACATGTAGGTGTCCAGTTTTGCCAACACCAGTTGTGGAAGAGGCTGTCATTTTGCCATTGTATATCCGTGGCTTCTTTACCATATATTAATTGAGCATATATGCTTGGGTTTATGTCTGGGCTCTCTATTCTGTTACCCTGGTCTGTGGGTCTGTTTTTAAGCCAGTACCAAATTGTCTTGATTACTGTGCCTTTGTAGTAGAGCTTGGTGTCAGGGAGTGTGATCCCCCCAGCTTTGTTCTTTCTTCTCAGGATTACTTTGGCTATTTGGGGTCTTTTGTGGTTCCATATGAATTTTAGAAGTATTTGCTCTCATTCGTTGAAGAATGCTGTTGGTATTTTGATAGGGATTGCATTGAGTCTGTAGGTTGCTTTAGTCAGGATGGCGAAGCCTTTTCTGTTTCTAGGACAGGTCCACTAATGGCCGTGGGATGGTAACACCAGATTGTTAGGCTTCTGTCTAATGCAGGAATTAATACTACTGGTTGTTTTCTTCATTGTGTATATAAGGCTGTTAAATGAATTCCTAACATAAACTCTTGTTTGTACTTGAAGTGAGTATGAAGATTTATACTTAGAAAGAGGGTATAGCATGAGAGATTGAGTTCTGGTGTAGAATGTAACTGGATGCTTACATTAATGAAATACTATTTTGTGGCTTATATAAACTAGACTGTTGACTTTAGTCCCTGTGTACGCATGTAGTTGTCAATGATTGTTTTTTGTAGGACTGTGAAGATCCCAATCCTCTGATTCGGGCCTTGGCAGTTAGAACCATGGGGTGTATCCGTGTGGACAAGATTACAGAATATCTCTGTGAGCCCCTTCGGAAGTGCTTGAAGGATGAAGATCCCTATGTTCGGAAAACAGCAGCAGTCTGCGTGGCAAAACTCTATGATATCAATGCCCAAATGGTGGAAGATCAGGGATTTCTGGATTCTCTGCGGGATCTCATAGCAGATTCAAATCCTATGGTAATAAGATGCTGCTTTTTTTTATAAGAGCAGTGTTTAAAATGGGTCCCTTTAAAAAAGCATGTTTAAAACAAATCTTATCTTTGGGACATTAAACCATAGGTTAGCTATGGAAAGCATGACTTCTGTGTCTACCATAGTTTGTCTCTCTCACACCCTAGGTATTTCTGAGGTGAAAACCAAGTACGAAAGTACAGGGATCTTAAAGCAAACCTCTGCATCATCCCTACCCCTGTATTTGTTAAAAAACAAACATATTCTTCATCATTTTTTTAAGGAGGTTTCACCTTAACTTTATATCAATTTTTTAAAAGATTACTTCTTCAGATAGATGTTTGTGGTATTTTCTGGTAGTGTGGGAATAGAAACCTAATAAAAGGTACCATTACTGGCTAATGACTATAATGAATTCTTCTGCAGGAGAATTGTAGGACGAGATTATTTTTAGCCAACTTAATTATGTTCAGATGTTTGGCGGCTAGAACATATTTCTCTTACTGACATTTTAAACTTTTCCTGTACAATGAATGGGCATGAGTCCTAAGTGGTACTTTGACTCTCTTAGTGACGGAAGCTCATTTGAAACTAGTGATTGGTCCCAAAGTATCATTTACCAAGAAGATGGAGGACTATAGCTACGTTCTCTCCCCATTTTTCCTAATGAATTATTTACTTGGAGGTGAATTACATTAAGAGTTAATCAGTGGGTAACCTCTGAATACATTTTTTTGGTTGAACTTTTTGAAATAGATGGACATGTCTGCTTTGACCTCTCCTTTGGTTTGTCTTACTCTTTGGATAGCCATGGATTCTGTTTTATAATGTCCTTCAACTTTTAGTACCGAAGTCTAAGGATGACGCAAGCCACATTTTTTTAAAGGTACTGAGATACTAGCTATCATCAGGAATCTTTTAGCCGCCTCCTGGGCATAGAAGTGGGTGTGTGTTTGTATGTGTTTAAACCATGACTTCTGACAGGGTTGCCACCAGTGTTCGAGGATTCAACCCTGCCTTTTCCCCCTCAAGCAGCACTGTATGACACCTTTTTAAAAAATTCATAGATTTATAAGGCAGTAATATCTGTTTTTTAGAATATTGAGCTGGCACCCACTTGTGCTTTTGGTGTTGCTTTTGATTCAGTGTGTTATTCTGAGCAACTGTCTTTGAAATTTTCTGCCTACGGACAAATGTGAAAATGTTTTGCCTGCACACTCCAAGTTTTGGGCATCCAGATGAGCAGGATATCACATACCCTGTGGAAACTTGTTGAACATTCAGTGGGGTTAAGAATGTGGAGTGGGATGAGGTAGAAATGCGTTGTATCTCGTACAGGCAATTCCATTTGGGAGAGAAAAAGGCGTTTTTACACTGACGTAAGTTCTTCAAAGCAGGACCTATAAAGTCAGATGGTCAGGGATACGGACTAACAGAGTTTAGTAAAGGCTTTTTTTTTCTGGTACCTAAGAAGCACTTAAAGATCTTTATTCAGGTGAATTGAGAGGTTGAGATTATCTGGAACAAGCCTAAGTTGTCTGATTTATTCAAAGTTTTCATTGTAGAGGATGGGCTGTTTTTTACATAGTCCATAGTACTGATGGGAATTTTCAAACATACTCAAAAGTAGAGTGACTAAATGAATAAACTAAATATAAAATGAATCCATGAACCCATTTACTATCACCACAATCAGTAATTATCAGTACATGCCAGTCATGGGTCACTATTTACTATAACATAGTAACTATAGTCCTTTTTAATAATTCTCAACCTGGTTTTACTACAAATCAGCAAATGATTTGGGGAAATTTTACAAAGTATCTTTGAGAAAACTTCTGGAGGGAATTTAAGGTCACTTGGTAGATTTTTTAGGAACTGTTTCAGGAATGCCTTTTGTTTTATTGTATCTTTATTGCATATTTTCTTAGAGCAGGTGTCAGCATTTGGTCCTAAACTGTTGGACCTACTTCCCCCTAAACAGAGTATCTTTCTGGTTCTTGTCAGATTTCTCAGTAGCAGATCTTTCCCTGATACTGTTCAGCCTATTGCAACCAGGGTGCCCAGGGTGCAAAATTCAAGGAAGCATTTGCTCTCAGGTGCCGACTCTGAACTTATGTAAGCCTGAGAGTGGGGTGGCTCTTTACAGTATGTGCCGGAGTGGCTTGCCTTACTCTTCTCCTGGCTTTGTTTTACAGACTCATTTTTAAATCATGTTTTGAGTTCTTCATTCTTGTTGTTTTAGTGAAGGACTTGAAAGGCTTGGACTAATAGGTAGCCAACACACATACACACATGCCTACTTTTGATCTTGAATCCATACTTTTCCATCTCAACTGTATGTCCTGCTTTTTGCCAGATAGTATTAAAACTATCATTAGACCACAGATCTTCCTTTAGGAGTTCGATCAAATGGTGTTGATGGGAAACAGGTAAGTGTGTGAGTGTTAAGCACCTTCCAAGATGTAATGGTGGAATGTAAGGTGTAGTAGCTCAAACATACGAAAATCTCCTAAGGCTTATGCTGACCCTCTGTCATTAGGAAACAGGAAATTTAAATTTAAGTGTATTCTGTGCCAGGCACAGTGATGAGTGCTTTTACTTACAGTGTTTTACTTAGTTGTCATATCTTCCCAGTGATGTGGAGGTTATGTACTACATCTAGATATGTATACTCAGAGAGGCTAAGGAATTATCCCAGAGTCATATAGCTAGTGGTAATGTAACCGGGTTCTATTCCAGTTCTTAGTCCCAGTACCCATTATTGGTCCTCACCTTAATGGATGTATGTCTACAACAGCATTTTCTCAAAACAGTTAAAAATTTGAACATGAAGGCCTTTAATTATTTTTAAACTGTTTTAATATGTAAATCCTCTCAGTCCTCTTGTTCTGATAATGGGTATGAGTTCTACTTTACTGCTCTTGAGGGGTAGTTTGGGTCTACTTTTTTGGAAGTTGCTCCACACAGTGGCAGCCCTATTACCAGCAAGTAGTAAAATCACTTGCAAAAAAAAAACAACACTTCTAGGGGGTTCTGCCTTTGTAGTTCCCTTGTAGCTCACTTCAGAAAGATATCCTAGATGTGAAGGCCCCCGACCATCAGCAGATGTGACCTTGACGTCTGAGAGTGAACTGTTGGTCAAGGTCTGGCTACTCTTGGGGTTCTGTGGACCTCCAGGCTTGTTCCTGGATGGTGTAGCTTGCTACAAGTAAAGAACTATTTTATGTTCATTCCCTGTCTTTTTTGGTCTTCATTTTCCTGCAGTTGTTTTACCTTTATACTTGAGTTAAAGCTGACTTACAGTGAAATACGGATTGAAAGAGAACAGACTTCAAAGTAAAAAAGTCTCACTGTTAAGTTGTAGTGTAACCTCCCTGAGTCTGTTTCCTCTTCTGTAGAGTGAGGGGTGCTGTGTCAGAGAGTTGTTGGGAGTATTAATTGAGCTTTTGCATAAAAGTACCTTGCTTGTGGGAGCTAATGAGATGACGGCTGCAGCTTCTGTAATTATTAAATAGATATTAGGCAAAAGTTAACATTATTGCTAAAATATTTAATGATTCAGATGATTCCTGTGGTATTTGTGTAGTGGATCCTTTTCTGAGGGAATTAGAGCTAAACTTGTTTTCAGGTGCAGATTTTATTAATCCATTATTTTGCAAGTAAACCTGTATTCAGAATGAGGAAACACTGTGGAGTGACAGGAAAACAGCTCCCAGGATTTCTTCACAAATGTCACTTTGCACTTTTCAATGATAGACTGTTCTCTGACGTTTTTGCCCACACTTTAGGATTTTCCCTCCTTAATACGGTGTTTCTTTTCTTTCTCAGAGGTGTTTTGAGGTATTCCAACTTCAGTTACCATATGTTTAAATCTGCCACTTGAGACTCTCTTGACAGCCCCACAACATGGGCTTTGCTTGTTAGTGAGCCCAGTTTTAAGTCCCTTTGGCTTAGGGACTTAGCCCCCTTTGGTCTCCATCTTCTAAGCCTTCTCGGTTCAGATTCCATCACTCTGAGAGCTGCCCATGGGAATACCCCTCTTCCACAGCTCTGTCTTCTCTGCAAAAGCACAAACTGCTGAATTAGTTAAAAAAAAATAATTTGTTGAAGGCTCTTGTGCAGAAGCAGCATGCTCTCAGAAAAGCCTCCCCTTGGCCCATTATAGCCTTTAGCAAAGGTTCTAGTTAAACTGTCAGCTTCTTTTAATTTGAACTTATTCTGGACAGCTGTTTATGAGAAATACTTTTCTTCCCAGAAATACTGTATTTTAACCATGCGCTAGCCAGCATGTAGAAGCAGCAGGGTATTGTGGCAGAGGTTCTTAGCTGGAGGTGATTTTGATCCCCAGGGAACGTTTGGCAATGTCTGGAAACACTCAGTTGTCATAGCTGATGAAAGGGGTGCTGCTGGCATCTAGTAGGTAGAGTCTAGGGGTACCTTAAACATTCTGCAGTGCACAGGGCAGCCTTACAACACAGAGTTGTTTGTCCTGAAGTGTCAGTGGTGCTGCTAAGGTTGTGAACAGTGGAGTTGTGGAAATAGCACATAGCCTTTAGGGCAAGAGTGCCTGCTGTTTTGAGTCCTGACTTGACTTCTTACTAGTTATTTTAAATGAGCCGCAGTATCCTCATGTGTGAAACAGAGGTAAAATGCCTATTTTACTGGATTATTTTGGACACGAAGGACTTTATTTATAATGCTTGGTATACAGTAAATGCTTAATAAACCGCAGCTATTCTTGAGGAACAGACCTACCATCATGCAGGCTTTGATTTTTGTAATTTTATTTAGGACTTAGGAGGTTTACTTTATTGTGGCTTGTTGTCAGTGTGAGATTATAATAAATCCTGGAAAACTCAGGTCTCTCTAGGTCACTTTGTAAATTCCAGAAGGATTTTTGTCAGAAATATTTGGTGTCCATGTGGGCCATGTTAAATTGTCTATTAAAGATAGGCCTAGAACAAAGAGAAAACCTTAATAACCTCACTTGATTTAGTAGTTTGACTTCTTTTATTCCCAAATATATATGAGTAGGATAGTTATAAAATTAAAATATTATACCCAAGTGATACTAGAAATGCCTAATGCTCATCATGCCAAATGTCCATAAAGAAGTCCCAGAGCTGGTAGAATTTTCGTCATGCATGAGAGTGTCAGTGTGTGGTCGGCAATTGACAGGAGTAATGTAGGAGGTAGTACGTTCAGTCTGTGTCTGGATCCCCTAAGTGAGTAATGTTATATTTCGTACTAAAAGAGGAGCCACTGTTAATTTCTGCAGGATTGGAGTTGTTGTGTAAGTGGAATCCTTGGAGGCTACTTTGATTTAAGTCCAATTACCAGCTCTTGAATTTCCCACTGGTTCATCTGAGTGCTTTTCGGTCTCTACTTAGAGAGGAAGCAAGTCATTTCTATTTTCCTTTATACTAAAACTTATAGAAATCTTTTTCTGTGTATTCTCATTTTTTAAAAAACATCAGTTTATTTATATTATTACGAACTTAGGTGTTTTTTTTTTGTCTTAGCTCATTTGGGGGAGAATAAGTTTAGATTTATAGAAAAGTTGCAAAGACAGTACAGCAGGTTCCCGTAGGCCTTTCATTCAATTTCACTTACTGTTAACTGTTACCATCTTACGTGATCATGTCACATTTATCAAAACTAAGAAATTAACATTGGTACATTACTATTAAGTAATGTATAGGCTATTTGAATTTTACCTGTTTCAACACAAATGTCTTTTTCTATTCTAGGATTCAATCCAGGATACCAAAATGTATTTAATCACTTCTTTTTATAAACAGTTGACTCTATATGAAAGTATCTCAAAAACAGAAAAGTGCTTTGTAACTGAAATTTTTTAACCACTCCATAGTGGTTAAAATTTAGGCTCTGGAACCAAACAGACTAGGATTTGTATCCTGGTTTTGCCGGATGTTAGCTGTGTGGTCTTTCTAAACTTCTCAGTATCCTCATTTCCAAATTGGGAATTGTAAACAATGCTTCTATTATGCAATTGTTGTGAGCATTCAAGGATATTAAGTTTGCAGAGAACTTAATACTGGACCTCATATAGAGGTAATCTGATAAGCCCTTAATAAAAATAACAAACATTTATAATCTATATTGTACAGTGAGCATGGTGCTAGATGTTAATGAGTTTAGAAGGGTTAATCTTTCAATGGCAAGTGGATATTTTTACAGATAACCTAATTCTTTTGTGTATGTTATTTAAGGCCAGACATAGTTTTTTTAGGGTAACACTGAGGGCAGCTTGCCCATAAATGAAGTTACATCTCTTTACAATATTACTGCGTCATTCTCAATTACTTTTAAAAAGTAAGTGTTCAAGGATGTACCTTTAAGGCAGTTTTCATCACAACTTCCTGAAAACTAGGTCTGTTGTACACATTAATTCAGTAATGTACCAAAGATCATGGCTTATCATTTCTTAGTGTCCCCTTTTAGATAATTTCAAGGCTCTAAATTGGAGAAGGATTATTTTACTGTCGAAAGGATGATTGTAAGCGTTAGGAAAATAACTTGTGTTGTTTTGTACATGTTGCAGCATTCTTTAGTGTGATTTTAGGGTCAGTGAGTCAAGTAACTCCTTGATTCTTAAGAGTGCCTTTTGTCCATTTGTAGGTACTTATTTGTAGTGTTTTGGCTTTGAGAATATTTCTGTTTTTTTCTTACCACATCTTAAACCATGTAAGTAGTGAATTTTTTTGAGTCTACTTTGAAAATCGCTTCTTGTTACCATGTATTCAAAGTTTCTTGCCATAATGAGATCAGCTAAGTAGATGTTGAGTCAACTTCCTAATTCCAGGGAAGAAGATGGGAAAAAAAATCCAACAGTGTAGAATGTATTATAGTTGATATGTTACCTGTTAGCATTCTGGACAGTGTCTTAGATTAAAGCCTGAGCTGTAAGTGTTACTTGTTTGAGGGGGAGAGTTAACTGGTACTGCATTGTCTCTGTGTCCTTAAGGAGAGGACAATGACTGAAACATTCTTAGACCAAATATATGTTAAAGCCCCATGCTTTAACATGTCCTTTGAGGCAAACTCCATGAAGGAGAAAGTGAGATCGCAAACTGTTGCTGATTTTTAGAAGGATAAAAAATATGTAAACCACCTATTTATTTAATCATAATAGTTCTGGTCAGTTATTCTACAGCTTTCAGCGTATTCAGGTCTTCAGGGGCACCCAGCCGAAAGAGTTGCAAATTGAACTGGAAAGCTGATTGTGTGACCTTGAAGGTCATTGCTTAGAATTGAAAATTCTCTAAAAAGTAATTTAGTTAATAGGAGGAAGGCACTGTTTTGGAAAGTGCTATCTTGGGTTCTGAAGCTGTGAAAATAAGTGGAAGGAGTGCAGGATGAAAACCATTGAAAGGAACAGGCAAGTGTGTGAGAGATTTCTCATAAAGGAGCTTCTGTCTCTGATACTCCACTTCCACTGTGTACCTGGATTTCCTCTGGGGTTCTTTTTTACAGGATCACTTTTATTCTAACCATACCCCTGCTGCTCCAGCTTGCTCCTTTAAAAAAAGAAAAGTCAAATTCATGTCCTGCATCTAAGGTAGGGGTAGCTATAAATAAGATTTTGTAACTGGAGAGTAAATCTTGCCTCTTTCAAATGCTGCCAGGATATGATTATCTCTGAAATATATGAAGTAGAAGAATACATTTTCCTCTCCATGTAAATCTGCATGTCACCTTTGCCTGGAATAATATTTTGATATATCTCCCCCAACTTTTATTTTTCTTTCCCTTCCCCCCCATTGCAGGTCACAGCTCTTGGAACTTGCTTAGAGTGATTAGTACTCTGTCTCTAGAGTACTAGTTAGACTGTGGTATCAGATATAGGCCTAGAGTTCATATTTAAGCACTACCCCTTTCTGGCTATATTGAGTAAGCAAGTCACAGAATTTCTCTAACCCCATTTATAAATTAATTTTTAAAACCTGTTTTCTTTATCTGTAATAAGTGGATTTTGATAGCAGCTACATCAGAGTTGCTGTGAGCATGAATGGTGCACAGTAAGTCTTCAATAAACTTTAGCTATCATTGTCTTTTTGTACAACTCATTCTATTAAGTATAGGTCAGAATGCAAATTGCTTACTTTAAAGGACATTCAGCAGGCTCCAAGGGTTCATAGAAGTACTAAATTGAAGAGAAGTCTAGTTAAGGCAGAGAAAGATTTGTCTAGTTTTGAGTGTGATTTTATATGTATCTTCTGGCAAGATGAAATATAAAATATTATTTTTACTCTATGGATGTGTTCTTTTGTAGCCTAGATGCCAACTTTTTATAAATCGACCAATGTACTGAAGAAACTCACTTAAGAAAACCTATTTGAAAATCCATTTTTAAAGCAAAACTTGCTTTAGAAACCCTTTCTTTCTTGGGAAGTCTAGTTTTTCACTGTTGTCTTCATGTTCTTTTAGTATTTCCTAAGAAAAATGGCAATTTTCTAGGGGGAAAAATACTAACATGTGTTAGTTACAGTTCAAATTCAGAGTGATGGTTCAAGTAAAAGAGAGAACTTTGTTTTAATATATGGTATCAAGGCAGTTACTGCAAGGGTTTGATTTGTTCTTTGTGATACTGATTTATTTTTTGGAGGCTTTCTAGGAAGAGGAAGTAAATCTTAAGTTTCAATTTTAATTTTAAAGTTTATTTTTTTAAATTGGCAATATAAAAAGAAAATCAACAATATAGGTACTAGGATATAGTACAAAAATCTGGAGAAACAGAGTATAAACATTGACAATTGAATCATCCTGTATACCCTAGTTAGCCATCCAGTTGCTGTCTTGAAGTCAGTTTCTTTCTTTTTCTACTTAAAATTCAGTGTAACTGGCTTATTTTAAGTTTCCAGGAAAGACTGAGAGAAACATGGCTTATTGACCAGGAGAACTCTAAGCAGTCTCTTATGAGCCTGCTTTGGTACATTTCTGAAAATGTAACAGCCTGAATGTGAAGATGTGGAGATGAAAGGGAGAAGGTAGAGCTTTGTTATTGGGGGGGGGGGTACATCTTTCTGGTAGATCATTGGCTCAGTGACCATTTGGCAGTGATCTCCTTTTCTCAGTGAAGGCTTTTCTAAACATGATCTTGTAATCTGGTTTCTCTGGATCTTTTCATTAGACTTACATTTCCCTATTCCCTTTCTTGTTTTAATGTGATAATAAGCAGAAATCGCCTGTTTTACCACCAGAACATATGCTTTATTAGCTGCATTATATACTTGGTTTAATTTCCAGTTGCCTGTGATACTAACAGAGGGATTCTAATGCTTCATTCCTTTCAGCCACTGCTTTTTTTAATTACCCCAATTTTCACTTTTTCTTCTATGTCTCCTATTAATAGACCTTATGTTTAACTTAAAAAAAAAACACCATTAAAGGTTTTGGCTGGCAGCAATAGTAAATGTGGTAGGATGTTTTATTTTGGACAACTGGTTACCAAGACTGGGCATATGTTGGCAGCAATAGATGAAAACAATATTTGGTCTTCCTGTATGACATTTTGATCCTTTATCCTGTAATTGAATCTATCAAGTGTATCATGCATGGGAAATAAAATAACCTTTTTCCTGCGTGTAAAGCACTGAAATGATGGAGGGGATTATTCTTTCACTCTTTATGCCTTTAGTTTTCACTAAATGCCATCTTGATGGCGGAGTCAGCAAATAAAAATTAAGTCAGAAAACAACTTCATATATGCTACCATGTCATAGGTGGACTAGTTGTTTCTTCCCAATTTGTCTTAATAACAAAAATACTGTATCCATAACCATATTTACCACAAGTCGTTGATTTCTCATCTTGCAATTTTTGTTGTGATCATAAAATTATAGCTAAAGATGATTCTATTTGTGGCATTATCATTCACACAATAATGGATATTGCTATAAATGTATTATTCAGCTAAAAAGTCATATTCTCTCGACACTTACTTTCTAGGTAAAAACATGCTAGAATAAACCGCCGGCTACCTAGATAATACGGGTATTCAAATAGTTAAATTGTGGCCAATATCTTTCTTTTCTTTCCAGCAAAAGGATAATCACACAACTCTTAGTTTCTCAAGCTTTTTACAAGGGACTTTAGCAAGAACTACAATGAGCTGACATTTTTGAGAATTTTTTTTTTTTGAGAAGATGGGTTTTTATTTCTTCTTTAAAAAATAAATAAATACAATGAATACACTGGCAGAGAGTGTCTTTGATATATGTAAGTAATTACTGAAGCTGCTCTCTCCCCTCATGTCTCATTTGTACTTAAGAATATTTATATTTAGCCTTACCTTGCTATTTTTAGTAACAACTGGGAGCCTCACAGCAAACATGGTTTTAAATTGACTTGTACAGGACCGTTGTGTAGTTTTTCTGTTGTTTTATTTTTAGGTGTTGTTGGAGTTTTTAAGTTAAACATTGATTGGTTGTAGATTTGTCAGTTATATTAAAAACCTATAATTTTGGGAAAACTTAAAATTTGTTTTCATTTCATTTTGTTTATTTTGCAGCTTATGTGGATTCCTAGATCTGTAAGTCAGGATACAAGTATAGTTTTTAAATTTGGTAGCAATTTTTCATTTATTGTACTTCCTGAAAGGAGGATACAGTTGAGATACCATAATCACTGATTCTAAGATGCCAGTGATTGTAAGATGCATTGATATTTTCTGTGGTACCTGGAAAGAAAAATACTTCCTATTAAACTTACATGCTATTGATTACAAAAGGCATCCCAGTTTGAGGTGTGAATGTAAAAAATTTCAACTTACCCTTAATTAATTATGCTGTTATTATCACCTTAAATTTGCACAAGGCTTTGTAGATGCGCTTATACATATGTCATCTGATTTTATCTTCAAACTAAAATCGATGTTTGGATTAAATTATTCCCAGTTTTCAGATGAGGAAACTGAATTTCACAGAGATTGAAGGTTTGTGGCAATCCTGCATCAAGCAAGTCTTTCAGCACCATTTGTCCAACACCATTTGCTCACTTTATGTCTCTGTTGTCATGTTTGGCAATTCTTGCAATATTTCAAACTTTTTCATTATTATTATATTTGTTATGGTGATCTGTGACAAACTTGCCAAAAGCTTAGATGTGGTTAGAATATTTTTTAACAATAAAGTATTTTTTAATTAAGACATACACATTTTTTTAATGCTATGCTACACTTAATAAACTGCAGTATATGTAACATAACTTTTATATGCACTGAGAAACCAAAAAATTCATTCGACTCAGTTTATTTCAGTGTTCACCTTGGTGCAGTCACTGAGCTAAGGTGTGCTTGTATGTTTTGAAAGCAGTTTTATCTGTTTATGCTGCCTGTGGAAATGTTCAGGAATAGTAATGACTTGATATCTATAAAGTGAGTTAGAGAAGGTTAAGTATTTGTCTGTAGATGTACTGTTTTTGGTAAATCAAAGTCTTACCTGCTTCTTTCCCAGGTGGTGGCTAATGCTGTAGCAGCATTATCTGAAATCAGTGAATCTCACCCAAATAGCAACTTACTTGATCTGAACCCACAGAACATTAATAAGCTGCTGACAGCCCTGAATGAGTGCACCGAATGGGGCCAGATTTTCATCCTGGACTGCCTGTCTAATTACAACCCTAAAGATGACCGGGAGGCTCAGAGGTCAGTCTGTTTGCCTGCATGGTGTCTGGGAGTCTTGTCTGATTGAACAAGTTCTAGTGTCTGTATGAGAATAAGGGTCTGTTATGTTGAGGAAGATCAGTGGCTTATGGGATAGATACTGCTGTCCTCGTGGTACTTTCTCATTCAATTTAGGAACATTTTAGGTGGTGGAGTAAACCATGAAAAAATAGCTTTTCTTAAGCAGTGTGTGTTTTTCATTTCTTATGTGAGCAGTACAGTTGATTTCTCCTAAAATCTGCCTCATCGTGGTCTCACATCTCCATACAGCGGTTCCTGGCCATTTGACAAACAACGGTTTCTGAGTGTCTCATTGTAGTGACAAACTTTCACTCTGTCAGGTACATAGTAAGTGGCTTGATAGGAATTAATTGATCTGAGCTATACCTGTAATTTAGTACTAGGTAAAGTGTGTTTGCACCACACACACAAAAAATTTCTATATTTAAAGTATTACAATAGATACAGAAATCAAAGCACTCTGAATTTAGAGAAGATTTTTAAAGGTACACCTGGATTGTTCTCAGCCCTTTGCTCCTTTCATGTTACAAATTTTCTCTATCAGAAATGAACTCCTACTAAATTTCATATACACATACTCACATTTTAGTTTACAGAGTTGGAATCTTCACCAATTTTTATGAGCATTTTATGTATATAGGCATTGTAGTAGGCAAAGTACTTCTGAAGAAATATTGGCTTTGTATTAAAGCTGACATATTTTAATTATGGTAGATAAGAACCTTCCTTGCCTGGCTGAAGCTCAAGCTACTATAACGTAAGTGCTCTTCACTTGTCTGGGAAATTGTTCCCTCTGGACTTCACTAAAGTTTACCTTGATAGATCCTTTCACTCATTGAAAGTACAAGTATCTTCTGGAAAGAACTTTACGATGATAAAATTTTATTTTCTGTTGGTCATTGACATCTCACACTTAATTACTCAGCAAATATTTTTTGAGTCCATGCTCTTCTAGGCCCTGAGGATATAGAAGTGGATGGGCAGAAATTGTAGCCCTCCTGGAACACTTATTCTGAGGGATGGGGACAGAAGTACATATTATATGTATATATAGTAGAATACGTAATATGTCAGATGATGATAAGTGCTAAGAAGAAAGGTAAAGCAGGGAAAGATCTAAGCGATACTGGCCACTTGGGACTAGTCAGGGAAGGCCTTCCTGAGCAGGTGGCATTTGTATAAAGACCTGAAGGAGGTCAAGGAATTTAGTCAAGTAGATCTAGGAGGAAAGGAGAGAAACAGTTTATCTTGTATCCTTAACTGAATATAGGTAACTAGCTGCTCATGTTGCATAAGAGCTATAAAAGATTAATTTCTGAAGAACGCTCGAAAGATAACTCAGTATTCAAGATTTTGTAAGGCATGTAAGTGTACGTGGCAGGAGCTAAGACAAGGAGAAAAGGTTGAGAGAATATTTCAGTGCTTCTGTTAAAAAAACAAACAAAAACCCTTTGAAAGATTCTCTTATTCTGAAGACAAGCAGTTGGGTAGTTTTCTCTGTCAACCCACTTCTTCCTGCATCTTACAATGAAACCTTCAGCCACACTTGGATGGTATCTCTCACTATGAAATAATACTCAGAATGCTTAATTTGACTTCCTGTATGTTGAGGAGAAATAGGCTGTGAGGCAGGGAGCTCTTACATAATAAGGGGACACAGAACTCTGAAAAGGAAGGTAAATAGTGTGAGCTTCAAGTGTTTGGTTTAGTAGCCAGTTTCCTTCCAGTTTGAATATCCCTTATTGTTGATTTCCTAAAGTCTACCACTGTACATGCTCTGCCTGTAGTTTGCTGGCTTTGCAGTATTGGATCCCAGTTTTATTACCTATGCTTGGAACTTTGACTTATCTAATTGATTCTTTAAGTTCCTATACTTGGGCCATGGAACTCTGACACATTATAGACTGGATTAAGCACAGAAATTATAACTCAAGCTGTTAATCTTCCTTTTCTGCCCTCAGCATCTGTGAGCGGGTAGCTCCCCGACTATCTCATGCCAACTCAGCAGTGGTGCTTTCAGCAGTAAAAGTCCTAATGAAATTTCTAGAGTTATTACCTAAGGACTCTGACTACTACAATATGCTGCTGAAGAAGTTGGCCCCTCCACTTGTCACTTTACTGTCTGGGGAGCCAGAGGTGCAGTACGTCGCCCTGAGGAACATCAACCTAATTGTCCAGAAAAGGTTGGGAAAAAATGAACTAGTGATGATTTAAGTGTTTATCATTTTGAATTAAACTGAATATCGATATATAAAGAGGCAATTGTTAAGCTGTGTTTAATGTATGGAAATGAAAATGTGTGGCCGAGCAACTTGCTCAGAGTCAGCAGGGCATTGATTTCAGAGTGTTCCTGTAATAAATGCTTGGTGTTGCTCTCCAGTTGGGTTTGTTTTCTGAGGGCCTCTTAATGGTATCCTAGCTACTGCCTGCTTAATATGGAGCAGGCCATTATCTGGAGGCAGATTGTCATTCTCCCAGCAATTCTTTTTGGCAGTATATATCCTGACCATTAAAAAGGCTAAAATAGTCTGCCAAATAGACAGTTAAAGGGATGTAGAGGAAGTTTGTGGGTTTTTCCCTGGGGCGAGTGGATAGGGAGCAGAGAGGCACAGCTTAGGTATCAATACAGACTTAGTAGGATATATCAATATATGTCTCACTTTTCTTATCTCGGGTTTCTTCATTCCACAGGCCTGAAATCTTGAAGCAGGAAATCAAAGTCTTCTTTGTGAAGTACAATGACCCTATCTATGTTAAACTAGAGAAGTTGGACATAATGATTCACTTGGCATCCCAAGCCAACATTGCTCAGGTGGGATCTAAAGCAGACTCAAATTATTTATAGTGACTTAGATCTTAAGGTCTGGCTTTCAGAAAAAGGTAGACCATGAAATTGCTGTTTGAAAATGCTTAGTCATTGTCCACTTCTGGATTTTTACCAGGTTCTAGCAGAACTGAAGGAGTATGCCACAGAGGTGGATGTTGACTTTGTTCGCAAAGCTGTGCGGGCCATTGGGAGGTGCGCCATCAAGGTGGAGGCAAGTGTCTGGTGGTAGCTCTGATCACTTCAGGGGATTCTGAGTATTCACTCCTTTCTTTAAAATACATTTTTAAAGTTTATTAAAGGAATAAAGGACATAGTTAAAATATTAAAGAACTTTTAGTAAAAAGCAGGTGTCCCTGGTCCCTCCCCTGCCAGAGAGAATCATTTTGACTGTTTCTCATTTTAGTTGTTTTGATTATTTCTGTATCTCTAATATGTTTGTGTTTTACTTTTTGATTTACCAATTATAGACATTGTCTATTAACTTTCTGCTATGACGTAAGCAACTTAGTTCATATATCCTACCATTCCTACTTCTACCCTCCTATTCTCTGGTATAGTTATACCATGAAATTTATGTTCCTTTATTGATTATCCTTATAAATTGAGATAATACACCTATATCTCTTGTTCTGTCAACTGTAGTCCTGCAAAACAGTATGCATACTGTGACTGTAAATATGTAGAGTCACCACAGTACACATAATAGTTATTTTCTTACACAGACTTCTTTTTCTCAAGTTTTATGATGGCCTCTTTTTCTTGAATTGTGTGTCTTCATTCTAACCCTATCTTCAACCAGCTTTTCAAGCTTATATCAAATCTGTATAAACATTTTGTCCTAGTCCCTTTGAGCTTCTAGTCCTCTGTCCTCTCTCTTCTTCCAGTCTGGCTGATTGCTTTCTTGGCCTCTGCACAGCCATCATTCCATACAGCCTCTCTTCATTGCTGTTTCTTGTCATTGGTACGTTTTTGTAGTGATCCCTTTTTTTGTGGTTGTAGTAGGTTCTCAGTCTGGGATATGAATTGTTGTTTGTTTCTGCAGTTTGAATTGAATCATCTGGGGTATTATATGGGTGACGTTTTCTTGTGTATATATATAGCTTTTCAATTAAGGTGTTTACCATGCATATAGTAAATTGCAGCCCATTTATATTAAGAATGAGATGACAGAAAGTTCACTAGGATTTCTGTGCACCTGTAGGTAACACTTTGTATTCGCAGGTTTTCTGCTTTAGGGCAGGGAGTTGATCTTGGTAGTCCTGGAGCCTCTCTGTGGTCTTACAGGGCCGATTGGTTTCTAGCTTGGTTGCAGCCTTCCAGTAGGTATATGAGCTACAACTTGCATTGCCCTGCTTCATCAGTCACCAGTCCTCCACTTGTTTTTCCTCATTCAGAAATTTGTTGAAAATATTGATGGCCTCTATTCACTGTGATTGGTAGATTCAGAACTCTGTATTTGTTCTTACTCCTTGACTGTGTGCAGTTCTGCTTAGATTCAGTGTTGGACCATGTGATTTCTCAAGGATCCTAAACTAATTTGTGCAGTATGTCCAGCCAGGACTTCATGAGAAAAAAAGGAAACATCCTGTGTCAAAGAAGCTTCTATGAAAGCCCAGTTCCTAATTGCCCTTCCTTGTTTTTATTCAACTCAGTGATTCTTCATTAGTTAACCACTGATACATCATTTAGTAAACTAGCTGTTACAGCAAGGAGTTAATTAATCCTCTCTCCTCCTGGTTCTTCTCAGTTGCTTCAGATTCTTAATACAGTTCTGTCACTCCATTTCAGAAATGGGAAAGTCTGTTACATCTTTTTTTTTATTACCACACTTCACATACTTACCTGTCTTTTTTCTTTTTCTTACTGAGGTATAACCACCTACTTAAGGTAGATAGTTTTCAAAAGAATTGTGGTAGCTTAAGAGTTTCTTTTTGCTTTTCACTGCCACACTGTCATTGTCTTACTGATCTCTGATAAAGTTGTAAAGAGTTGTACAAGATTATATCCAAAGTTAAAGAGATTTTTCTACCCCTGGAATTAACGATGGCCTCATGTATTGGAAATGATGGCCTCATGATGGAAATTGTTTTCAAAACATTTATATTCCTGGAGGCCATTGGTGCCATGATTGTCACTAATGGAAAAGTTGTCATAATGTGGAAGAGATAAGCTTTTCTTAATTTTTTATTAAAGTATCATTGATACACCATTTTATTTTGGTTTCAAATACACAGCACCGTGGTTGAACATTTATTTACATTATTAAGTCCTCACCCCGTCCGGTGCAGTCACTGTCCACCAACATAGTAAGATGTTTCAGCATCATGAACTACTTTCCGTGCTGTACTACTAGCCAGTGACAAACCTATATTGTGATTGTGAATTATTGTGCCCCTAATCTCTGCCCCCCGCCCCAACCTCTTACCCTTGCTAACCACTATTCCCTTCTCGGTGTGTATGAGCCTATTGCTATTTTGTTCCTTCTGTTTTGCTTTGTTTTTATACTCCACAAATGAGTGAAATCATTTGGTATTTGTCTTTCTCCACCTGGCTTATTTAACGGAGCGTAATACCCTCTAGCTCCATTCATGTCGTTGCAAATGGTAGGATTTTTCTTTTTATGTCTGAATAATAATCCATTGTGTATGTACCACATCTTCTTTATCCATTCATCTTTTGATGAACACTTAGGTTGCTTCCATATCTTGGCTATAGCAAATAGTATGGCAAAAAACATAGGGGTGCATATCTCCTTTTGAATCCAGGATCTTGTTTTCTTTGGGTAAATTCCTAGAAGTGGAATTCCTGGGTCAAATGGTTTTTCTATTTTTAGTTTTTTAAGGAACTTCCAAACTGCTTTCCAGTGGTTGTATCCATTTGCATTCCCACCAACAGTGTAGGAGGGTTCCCCTTTCTCTGCATCCTCACCAGCATTTGCTGTTCCTTGTCTTTTAGATAGTAGCCATTCTAATGGGTGGGAGGTGGTATCTCATTGTGGTTTTAATTTGCCATTTCACTGATGATTAGCGATGTGGAGCATCTTTTCGTGTGACTGTTGGCCATTTGAATTTCTTTGGAGAACTGTCTGTTCATATCCTCTCTACTTTTCTTAATTGAGTTACTTGTTTTTTGGGTGTTGGGGGCGTATAATTTCTTTTTGGATGTTAATCCCTTATTGAATAATTGCTTACAAGTATATTCTCCCATACTATAGGATGCCTTTTTGTTCTGCTGATGGTACCGTTTGCTGTACAGAAGTCTTTTAGTTTGATGTAGTCCCATTTGTTCATTTTTTATTTTGTTTCCCTTGACTGAGGAGATGTGTTCAGGAAAAAGTTGCTGATGTTTATATCTAAGAGATTTTTGCCTAAGTTTTCTTCTGAAAGTTTTATGGTTTCATGACTTACATTCAGGTCTTTTTGATCCAGAAGAGATAAGCTTTTGATGGCTTTCACTTCTTCCTATGACTCAGGGCTCCGTGGTGGGAAAATGAAAGTATGTGAAGAATGAATTTTCTCTGGAAAGTTGAGATCAGCCTTCAAAAGTCGTGCCTTTTTTCTAGTGCCCCGTTAGCTTTGGTTACTTGGATTTGCCTGCAAAGTTTTTGTAGAACTGTTTCAATTATGAAAGTTACCAGTTGGAAAGAGTTACCTAGTCCCCCAAACACAGTGGTTGGGAAAGGATAGGCAATGATTGCCTTGGGATAGAGGGACACGACCCAGCCAGAGAACTGTGACAGACTTGCTGTACAGCTTCTAAACTGAGCTTCTGCTTTCTCTCAGGGCCTCTTTCTCTTTTTTTCAAATGCACAGTAGGTTTCAGAGATATGACAAATGAGAAAAAAGGAATTTTCATTTAGTACTTAGCTAAGAGAACTAGGCCTATTGGAAAGTTTATGTGTCTTTAAGAGTTGGAGTTATATTTTTATCATAACTGTAAGTTCAGGTGTGTCTGCAAGTATACTGAGGTGAGGAAAATGCATTAAGTTGTTTAAGTTAAAGATCAAGCAGTATGCTGTTGAGTCAATAAATAATACCGAAAAAGCAATCCCATAGTACTGTTTTTTTATTCCAGTAACTTTTGCCTTTTTGTTTTTTTTTAATGGGTTTTACTCCCCCACCCCCAGCTTTACGGAGATATGATTTACAAGTTAAAGTTGTATGTATGTACAGTGCATACCTATTTCTTTAAGGAGAGAAGCAAACCCCTCTCCGTTCTTAATCTTCTAGATAAAATCAAATTATTTTATTTAAAATAATTTAAGGCACTAAGTTAAGACCAGGAGTTCCTTACTTCTTCGTTTTCTGTTCTTTGGTGTTCACTATTTCTTATTTGTATAGATTAAGATAAGATACTGATTTATGTCTTATCCCTTAAGTCAGAAATAAACAACATTTTCATTTTTTCCTATTAGGAAAGTCATATGTGTTTACTACATAGGGTGATAAAATAAGACAAGTCGAAATAGAACACACTGCTTTCTCTTTACCCCCATCCGTGTTCCATCTCCCAGAGATGATATAGGCTTGATTTTAAACCTTGGTTTATATAGTTCTCCATGCATGGGTGTATTTTTTCCAAAAGTGAAATCATCCTACAAATGCTATTAACTTTTGTAGTTTGCTTTTTTCACTTATTATACATGGACATTTTCCCATGTTACCAATAACATTTTGTGTCAGTTTTAGTGGTATAGACAAAATGTGTGATTGCTTCATAATTTATTTAGCCTTTCCCTTATTGTAGGACTGTAAAGTTGTTCTGCTCTTTTTCCCAATAATGGTGTAAGGAGGATCCTTGTAGTCAAGTCCTTGATTTCTAGTTGAGGTGAACATATTTAAAATCCTTTTTTATTAAAGATATTAACCCTTCCTTTTTTTAGCAGTTATTTTCCCAATTTGTTTTCCTTTGGATTTCATTTAACTTCTTAATGCACAGATGTTTACATTTGTTTATGTAGGGAGTTCTCAGTTTTTTTCTCAATGGTATCTCCATGGCACACCCTACAAAGTAGTCTTTTTCACTTTAAAGTTAGGGGCACCTTTATTTTCCAGTTTTATGGCAGTGATTTTTTTTTACACTTAAAGAGGTTTTTGATAATTAAAATAGAAATAATTTTGCTAAAAGATATGAATGTGAGGATCAAACCCCAGAACAAATCATTCTTTTCTTACTGTTATGAAATATCTTAATCATATACTAAATTTTATATGTGTGTATATGTTTCTTTGTTTTTGGGGCTTTTCATATCTCCAGTGATTAGATGTTGATTTTGCTCCTCTGCCATCCTGCTTTAATGGTAATTTTTTTCAAAATCAAAAGCAATATGATTTTGATGACAGTTTGTTCAAAAATTATTAGCCCAGACTTAAAATGTTTTTTAAATGCATCATGGGAAATGGTTTTTTGTTTGTATTTATAATAATGATACTAAGGGCTCTCTAAATGTTAGCTTTATATCAAGCCCTGTGCTAAGCACTTATTAGCATTATTTAACTTGTGAAAATTTAAACCTTACAGAAGCCTATATTCTACATACTTTATAATTCATCATAACTTCTATATTTAATTTTCCTGTTTTGCTGTTGTAATAACAGCACAGGAATTACTTGCTGAAAATGAATTAAGTAGAATCCAAAAATAGCGAATATAGAAAAGGTGGCAGAGTCATTTCATGATGCAACAGAATCATCCTATATATGACTTTGTGTAAATAGCCTCAGCTGCAATTTTGTTTTCATTAAATGGCTTGGAGTGGTTGAAGTTATTATGGTATCCGTGACTGTAATGGGGTATGTGGTGGGGACTTGATAATGGGGGGAGTCTAATAACCATAACATTGCTCATGTAATTCTACATTAATGATATAAAAAAAAAGTTATTGTTCCTTTAAAAGATTTTATTACAGAAATTTCAGGCATACAGTAATGTAAAATTGATTAATCAGTTCTCATGTACTCATCATGCATCTGAACAAATATGTCTTCTCCCTCTCCCTCCCTGTTTAAGGGAGTGGGGTGCTATTGTATTTTAATGCATATGCAAGATATGATCTTAATAGAGTAGTCCAATGTGTATATGTAGTAGATAAGGTCCTTTAAAAAGTATTGTCACAATACCTTACCCATACCCAACAACTAACAATAATTCTTAATCTCATTGAATACGCAGTCCATTTTCAGTTTCCCTGATTGTCTTTTGTAGTCAGCTTGTTCAAATCAAAATCTAAATAATATCCACACATTGTATTTGGTTATTATATTTCTTAAGTCTTCGCTTATTTGGTGCCATTTATTGAAGGAACCAAGTCATTAGGCTTGTACAATTTCCCAGTCTGTATTTGGCTGGTTTTATTTTAGTGATGTCATTTATCTCATTTCTCCATCCCCTTTGGATAATTAAATCTAGACGCTTGGTAGTACTCATGTTTACTGTTTTTAACAACCATGCCTCTTAGGTGATGCTGTGTGCTTACACAGCATCTTATATGGAGGCATGTAATGGAGTGATCCATCATAGTACATTGTTATATATGATAAATCAGTCATTGGTTCGTTTAGAATCTTTCTTCTGCAACTTTTCTCCTTTTAAAAACTGACCTACAGTTTTATTTATTTATTTATTTTATTAAGGTATCATTGGTATACACTCTTATGAAGGTTTCACATGAAAAACATTGTGGTTACTACATTCACCCATAGTACTATATCCCCTCCATACCCTATTGAAGTCACTGTCCGTCAGTGTAATAAGATGCCACAGTCACTACTTGTATGACTTACAGTTTTAATAGATTAATTTTGTTATTTGTATTCTCCCAAATTCCCCTCAGTAATAAAAGCTGAGTAGATTAAATTCCATTTTTTAGATGTGCTAGAGGCTGTGTAAATTGCAATTTAGGGCCATAGACTTTCAGTTATATAGTTCAAAAGATGGAAAATTTTCCTTAGAGCTTTTTGATTCAGATAACTTTGAATACATAATGGAAGTTGTGGACTCTCTCCCTGGAGAATATGCTTATATGTACATTTATTTCTATTTAAAGACACCTTCAGGCTGTCTGCACTCATCCGTGAACTCCAGATAAAGACCTCTGACCTCATTCTTTCCTTATTCTTTACTCCTACCTTAACTTATACTTTCTTTTAATTTCTATTCTTCTGGCTATCCAAGATGATTATTTTCATTTAAACTAACTCATATGTTAGTATACTTTGTAATGAATAAAATTTGGGGTTTATCTAGAACTTCTGTGTCTCGCCATCAGTTAGCTCAGCCTTGAGTGTAGGTTGCTCAGATTAAGTGCCTGGTCTTTTAGTCTGGTTTGGTTGATGCACCTGTTTGTTTTAATGTTGAGGTTGCATTATTGGAAAAATCATCTGACTACTAATTTAATATGTTCCTCTTTGCAGCAGTCTGCAGAGCGCTGTGTGAGCACATTGCTTGATCTCATCCAGACCAAAGTAAATTATGTGGTCCAAGAGGCGATTGTTGTCATCAGGGACATTTTTCGCAAATACCCCAACAAGTATGTTGAAGTACTTCTGCCCTGCTTTCTCAGATAATTTAGGAAAATTTTTAAGTAAGACACTTTGAAATTATCTAGGTAAGAATTATTCTTACATCATGTAACTGGTCTTAAGAGGATACTTTATTAAATATCACCTATAAAGTGATTGGCACAGGATTAAAACCTGATTTTTCAGTAATAAAAATTCTTCATTACTTTTAGAAGAATTGAAACTCTGTCTTAACATGTACTGTTGGTTAGCATATATTGAAAACGAGATTCTTTGGTGGTGAAGTTACTATTAATATTAAGATACTCATATAGTCTAGGTTGTCTGGGTATAATTACCAGACATAATTAATGATTATGTCTTTTCATTCTCAGAAATGTCTCAGTTTGGATGATAAATTAAACGACCATCGTGCTGTAAAAGCCAGGAAGGTGACATCTGCCCTGGTCACTTTACATGTTGCCTAGTACTTTGTAGAAAATTATAGGACATGTAACAATAGATTTTCAGTCTCAAGCCTTTTTTGAAGTATTATAGCTGTTCCCATAAAGCTATGCAAAAAATCTACATTTTCACTCCACAGAATTTTTACATTGAGGTCTCTTAGTTTATGAAGTGAAAATACTATTTTAGTTTTTATTTTGAAAGCAAGTATTTAGAAATCTAAGAGAGTGGAATAAGAGCAGGTCTTGAAAGCATCCTAAATTTCATTTTGCCTTATAGTCTTAGAGAGATCTTGTGCTTGAAGC
This sequence comes from Manis pentadactyla, assembly GCF_030020395.1. Lineage (NCBI taxonomy): Eukaryota > Metazoa > Chordata > Mammalia > Pholidota > Manidae > Manis > Manis pentadactyla. The sequence continues at coordinate 151,430,440 of NC_080022.1, forward strand.
TTCTTTTTAGTCCTTAAAGACAGTGTTAAATGAAGGAACTTGCAGTACGTTAGCTTATGGTAGACTCGTAATTAGGAAAAATATTACAGCAAAGTTGTGGTATATTAAGCATTATATATATATATATATATATATTTTTTTTTTTTTTTGGGAAAGGGGCCATGTATTTTTATCACTCTTCTAGAAAAGAGGAGGGTTGGCTTCTAAACTTGGTGATTAAGGTAGAGATGTATATCTCAATATGATTGGTAGAGAAATGTGTCTACTTTGGTTTATGATTAGCATGTTATGACAGTTTTAGGAAGAGCTACCAAGAACCTGGTTTAATCAGTGGAGGGAGGGCAAACAGTTAAATGAACTATTCAGTTGTCTACTTCTAATTTATTATACAGTGTCATTCAATGTTTTAAGTCAAATTAGCAAGGAGACAGATTCAACATGGTATAAGAGAGCTGTAGATCTGTAAAATTAAAATAAATATTTGAATTGTTTCTTTGGAGAAACATGTCATTAGTGGGGGTACCTTGGAAGGAAAGAACATAAGTATGTCTATAAAAAGCAGAAATAGGTGGATTAAGGGACAGAATTACTATTTGTAGTGTGGATGCTGCTGTCTAACTCTATTTTCCTAAAAGTAAAGTGGGGTTTCTGTTCCTCTACATGAAGGCAAAATGGAATTAGACAGGAATCTTCTTCGATCTAGTTATAAGAAAGATTGTTAGAAATATAAGTGGTATCATGTGACATCACAGGTTAATTTTTCCTTTGAAAATAATATATGATGAGCTTTCTATAATATTTTATGGTTTAATTATTAAAACATAATTGAAGGGAAATTTAGGACATTTATTATCTTCTGGCCTAAAGTCTTTATATTCTTTTGACTGTGAAAGCTTTTATAGTTTGATGGTTTGGTTTAGGGAACCTTGTCTGTGGTTTTGCCTTTAACTCACTGTTAAGTACAGTTCACAGTTTAGCCCTCAGTAACCACAGTCCATTTTGTTTTATCAGGTATGAAAGTATCATCGCCACTCTGTGTGAGAACTTAGACTCGCTGGATGAGCCAGATGCTCGAGCAGGAATGATTTGGATTGTGGGAGAATATGCTGAAAGAATTGACAATGCAGATGAGTTACTAGAGAGCTTTCTGGAGGGTTTTCATGATGAAAGCACCCAGGTGAGTGATCTGTATCCTGTGTCCTAGATCTTTTGGGGAAGATTTCAGGGAAAGTAAAGGTTAGGTAGTTTTGTATGTGTGTGCATGTGTGTGACTTGATATGTATATATAGTATACATATATATGTATGAATACACACATGTACGTAAACTGTATAGAGACAGAAAGAGAATGTTCATTTATGTGTGTGTGTGTGTGTGTGTGTGTGTGTGTATATACATATGCATAGTATGTTCATTTTTTTGCCAAAATTGATGACCTTTTTCAGTTGTGCTGATTGCTGATTTCTGGTGGAACAAATCTGCCTAACTTAGACCATGGTTCCCAAACTTTAATGAACCGCAGAAACACCTAGAAAAAAAACCCCACCTAGAATGCTTACTAAAGCACAGGTTGGTGGGCCTCACCCCTGCAGTTTCTGACTTGGTATGTCTGAGATGGGCCTAAGCATTTTCATTTCTTACAAGGTTTGGGGTGCTGCTGCTGGTCAAGACCACACAACTTTGACTTAGAGCAGTAGTGGCTTAACAGGTAACTACCACCTGTTAATTTCCTGTCACCTGAAGATGATTACCCATTCCTGGAAGTAGTCGTTATGGCTCATTACAGCAGGGGTTTCACCTGGGGCTTCGGTGAGGGCTGGCAAGTTTAGTTTGTACAGGTTCTCTGGATGGCTAGACTCCTTCCCATCTTCTCTCTCTCCTTTACCAAAATTGAGAGACCTGACCTAAGAGCCACAGGCTCAGAGAAGCAGATAAATTATTTAACCCTTTCTCCTTGGCATTTGTACTCACTGCAATTTGAAATTCATGTATGTAGTTCACCACAGCAATTTTAATAGGCATTTATAAAGGACCACATGTAAGACAGTGCCTGCATGGTTCAGTAGCCCACTCTTAATTAGCTATGATCTGGCATACTTCTACTGTGTTGACTCATGCCCCAATACAACAGATGATTATTCCCCCAAAGTTGTTGTTTTGGTGGAAGTAAATAATAAATGACTTGCTTAGGAACCAGTTTCATTGCCATCAGGATGTTAGCATGTACTTTAAAGAAATACAGGTGATTATCTGGGCAGGAAATAAATAAGCAATTTTTGATGCCAAGGATGCGATTGGGGGAATAGGAGGCATAATGAGTTTTTAGTTGTTGAATACCTATGGCCATTGTTGATACTGACTGAATCTTAACCTTGTCTCAAGCAAAATCAGAAAGATCCCATTGTAATTTATAGTTGGGGAAATGCCACCTTGGGAATGATAGTGTGAAATAATGCAAATGCCTTCATTTTTATCTACTGAATTATATCTGCTTAGGTGCAGCTCACTCTGCTTACTGCCATCGTAAAGTTGTTTCTCAAGAAACCATCAGAAACACAGGAGCTGGTACAACAGGTCTTGAGTTTGGCAACACAGGTAAGAATTCTGGAGAAAAACATGAGGTTGATTTGTCTGGTTAAATGGTGAGAAATTATGAAGCTCTTCCAAAGAAGGTTCATTTGAGGAGATTTTAATTAGGAGTGCAGTCTTTAGATCCTGTTAAAATATAAAAACAGTGCCTCTTACACATATTCCAGTGAATTATAACTGATTATGTGGCTTTTAAATGAATTAGACCGACTCCACTTTCTATGATAATTCATGAGAATAGAGTTTCGACTCTAGTGTTAATAAAGGACATATTATGTAAAAAAGACATTGAGTCTCACAGTACCTACTTCTGGGTGTCTTAATTTTAGCTTTCAAATGAAAATAACCATTGTAGGGGTGGTAAGTGCCACGCCAGAGATTTCACACATTGTCTGCCATGTGGAGTGCAAGGTGCTCATGCTGCTGCTTCCTTAGTTACTTGGTATTTTTCATCCTGCCCAGGATGGGCTCTGCTTTCAGGAATGTGGCAACTGGCCTTAGAGGTCAGGTAACTGTTAGTGATCATCAATCCATCATGATTTAATGATGTTCTTCATTAAATTGGAGAACAGGCTGGCTTTAGCAGGCTGTCAACTCTTCAGATGTGTCTACACATGGAATCTGGTCCAGATGGACCATATACCATTTTTCTCTTTCATTTCCACTGAAATTTGAAACCCTTTCACAGCATTTGCCTAGTTCTGAGCTGTCGTCCCTATTATTAATTTTATATCTTTTACAATTTATTTGTAAGAAGTCTTTGAAGTGATTTTTTAAATTGCCCTTCAGATATCTTCCTTTGCCTGAAGCAATTACCATAACCGTCAAGGCAATGGTTACTTAGTATTACTTTTTCCTACTGAATTGAGCATTCTAGACTTCCTGTTCCAGACCCTTGATCACGCATTTGTGTCTCTATTAAGATGAATTCAAAATAATTTTCTAGAGAGAATTTTGGCCTTGTTCCCTCCCTGCTAACATCTAAATAGATAAAGGATAATCTCATCATCAAGCAGGTATCATTGGTAGGTTGCATTGTATTCACAAGTTCTTGACCCTATCTCCATCCATCTCCATTGTCTATTAAGGCCCGTATTTAACAGGTAGCATAGGAGAGCTATATTGAATTCTTATCAGAGTTCAAACTCAATCTTATTAACTCCCAATATTTATCAAAATTTTGCCTGAGGTAAAGTGTTTTGGGAATATTGCTTAAAGGTTAACAAGGACACTTGTATTTACAGATGATTGAAATTGACCACTGAACCAACCCAGAATAGTAGAGAGCTGTGTATCTAGACTGTATTGTATCTGACCCTTAATAGAATTGCTTTTACTGAATTAGACTGATACCATCATCTTGTAGTAAGGGTTGCCATGAGAAACTATCATGTTTGGATCTGTTAAAATCATTGTTTATGCCATTATATATTTTCTTTGTTATGAGGCCCCGTGAAATTTCTAACTAGTTTTGGGTTCTCCTATACATTGGTGTATATAGTTAATTGCCTCTGAATGGCTTATCTGACGAGATTACTTTTTTATATTAGTTGTTTGAAACCTTAGAGTCAAATAAAAATGTTATGTAAAAAATGTGTAGGTTATTGTGGCATATATTTTTCTGCCTCCAGTTCCAATTTATGCTCTCTAGCCTAAGATGAATTTTTGTATGTTTTGCTAAATCCTCTTCTAGAACTGGCAGGGTATAAATAAACCATCAGACATTCTCGATTCTAGACTTTCTGTACAAAGACTAGTATAGAATCTTATTAGCAACACTCATCTGTACACTGCTTACAGTGTACCAGGCATTTTGATAAGCACTTGAGATATTAATCTCAGTAAGCATTGATAATGTTAGTATTTCTATTTTATAGTTGAGGAAAAACTAAGACATAGAGACCCCTGTTAGTATGGGCTGGAGCTAGGACTCAAGTCCAGGTAGCCTGGCTCTAGAGTCTGCCCTTATCCACTAGACTATGCTGCTTTTCCAGTCTGAAGATTTAAGAATGACTTTGAGAGTACACATTCCCTGCCTTCCCTGCCTGAAGCACTATTGTGCGTAAGCCAGTGTGTATAAATGAAGCATGTAATTTTAAGATCATTGTGGATGATAATTTCATATTTGGATGTGTATCGTGTCTAGGCTTGCCTTTCCTATCCAATTAATGAGGTCTGAGAAGTTAGAACAAAAGAGCAAAAGTTTTTTCCACTGGATGTTTTTTCAGAGATTTTTTTTCTCAAGTTTGTGAAATAAACCAAATTGAATGAAGTTGGTAAGTGCCAATTTAAGTTGAGGGCAGTGTAATCTGAATTATGTTCATTTGAATTTGGTGGTAGAGTTCTGTTTCTGCCACATTCAGTGGTTCGGGACATGATTGAGCATATTTCCGTTTCATACTGCTACCCTTCTATCTAATAGAGTTAAAACTGTACCTACGCTGAGAATTCAGTGAAGTATATGTGAAATCTTTGTGCTTCTAATTTGAAATAAAATGGTGGTATGCTTAGAAATACTATTAGCTAGAGGAAAAGAAAACCACCCCTTGAATCTGTGGCTTCATTTCAAAAATTTATACTTTTTGCTTTGACAGTTAAAGAGGAATTAGTAAACAATGCATGCAGAAGTGACCAGACTTCAGTAATTAACCTTTGCAAGTACACAGAAGAGAAGTCTTCATCTTAGTTTTTCTATGAACGTGAGACTACCATCATCAAAATCACCTGTGCTGCTTGTTAAAAATCAAATTCCTGGGCCCCATTGCTGACAGAATGAATCAGAATCTCTGTGGTTTGGGCCTACTATAAGCACTTTCACTAAAGTTGGTGCACATTACAGCTTACAAATTACAGTTTTAGAGCTTGCCTGGTAAGAATTGTTTTGGAAGCTCTTAAATGTTTAGAAATACACTGTTTTCTCAAGATCCTGACAAAGTCCTTTGGGGTCAGCGGTACAGTAGATTGAAAACCAAACTTTAAAAAAATATGTAACTATACTTTTTTTATACCATTGATGTACAATCTTATATTGATTTCAAATATATGACACCGTGGTTCAACAGTTACCCATATTATTAAATCCTCACCCCCTGTAGTGCAGTTACTATTTGTCAACATAGAAAGATGGAGAACCAAATTTTTTGAGTCACTGAAGATGTAATGGCACCTTAAATTCATAAAAAGTTTCCATTTCCTTGTCACAAGTCTTGACCTGTGGCCCTGATTGTGGCCTCCATATGAATAGTGAGACTGAAAGCCAGCTTTTAGTTGGCCTGATGAATCAGCCCTCAGAACAACAGTTTGAACAGGGGAGGAGGTCTTGCCTGCTCTTGACGTTAGTCTTGGAAAATTTGTACTCATTTCTCATAGGACTATTTTTTTAGTCAGTGTCGCTTAGGACTTAAAGTGTTTTTCTATCTTTGATCCAGTGATTCTGTCTCTAGCAACTTGCTCTTTTGTAGTGTTTTGAATTTGTGAGAGACTCATAAATTTTTTTCAAAGAAGTACATAATTTTGTGAATTCCCAAAGGAACTTTCTCTTTTTTTTTGCCATTTGGTTAAATATGTGCATAATATATGAGAGAAATAAATTGAAGTAAAATATTTCATTTTGATCAGTATTTTATTATTAAACTATATTATAAACTTTAATTCCTTTAACTATAGTACGTGCCTATAAAGACAAATGAATTTTCCCAGATTAGTGATGTGCAGTGTTTATTTTAATTGTGTAATAAAACATAATTAGTCTACAAATTTTAAATGATGTGCTTTGGGGACTGAATATGAAGTTTAATGTTTTAATTTATATATTCAACAAGAGCTAGGGTAAGGATTGCTTTCCTGACCTGATGTTTTGAGAAACTTGGGTTACGCTCTTTTAAAAAGTCAGCTTGTTCATGTTTTATAATGTTCAAGCTTTATTTCCCAATGGAAATCTAAGTGAGAGGTTTCAGGCTGCTATTTATAAACACTTCCTCAGAAGCAAATTATCCTGCTCCCCCAAAATAACAAAACAAAATCATCTACATTGGATATTACCACTTTTCTTTAACCCTGGCATTTCAAATACTCTAAACATTTTTATATGACATGAACTTCACACATATATATATTTCTAATAGAATATTGCAAATAATGAGATAAAGATTATCCAGATAAAATTTACCACTTTTATACTCTGTTAACTTGCTGTATCTCAGTGTTGTTTGTGTTTTTCTTTGTCTTTAGCCAGCAATGTGTTATGAGTACAGATTGATACATAACTAAGAAAAACCGTTTAAAACAATGTAGTCAAAAACATTCGGGTCTCTACTTGTATTGAGCTGAATAAGTGCCTTAAGTGGCTAACTTAGGAACCAGTTCATCTGCTTGATGAGAAACTCGTGTAAAAGCTTTCAAGTTGGCCTACTTTAAAGAAAATAATTTTGTATGTGTGTTTTAAACACAGAAAGTGAAATGGAGACTTAGTATTACCTTTAATAACATGTTATTGCTGGAACAACTGGTACATAAACAAATATAGACATTCTGAGAAGTAGATAGCAGAATATTTATTGCTACTTTGTAATGATTACAAAAATAGACAGATAGATAAATGGAAGGAGGAAGAAAGAGGCAGCAATCTGAATGTCCATTAGTAAGTAATGACAGAGTACTGCATATACAGTGGAAAACTTCACCTTTGTGTGCCAGTATGGAAAGCAACTTGCAAAGCACCATATATCATATGAAACTGGTTTTGTATAAAATAAATATACTGATGCATGGGAGTTGTCTGGAAAAATATATATACCACACTGTTAATATGACTGGGGGGTAGGGATTTAAGATGGGGAAGGATGGATGATTGAGGAAAACTTATATTATGCACTTCTAAATTGTGATGTGGCATTGATTAATTTTGTTTTAAGCCATTAGCATGTGTAAAATTATGTTAAAACTAACTTAAAAGACCACTAAATTCAAGTGTCACCCTTTTTGGAAGCACTTAATTACATGCTGTCTTTAACAATTTTTATTATTTTAGGTAATAGTCCCTCCCATACAACATTGTGATGATGAATCTGTGATCTTGTTAAAGTGAGGCGCTATGTGCTGTTACTTCTTTATTTCCAGGACCTAGCCATTGTCACCATAGTAGCTACTTAATGCATATTTTAATAAAGAAGAAAGGTATGGATGAAATATATATGAGATATATTTCATGAACAATCCTGCTAGTATTTATAGGAGTTAAAAAATTATTTTCATGTCCCGAGACCATCTCAGACAGTTAATTTTTACTGGGTTAAACTTTAGTTCCCTTTTCTCAACTTCCCTTTGGATTTGAGTCTTAGGACTAACCCACTGCACTTAACATTTAAATTCCTTGAAATATTAGAGATTACAGAATTATGACTGTATTAAAACTATATTGAGTCTAACTATGTAAATCTCTCCAGCATTGCCTTCATAACAAACGCAACAGTCTGGGTTCCTGTATGCAGAAAAATGCCACTTACGCCTTCTTTCCCTTGCCTTCCCCAAGGATTCTGATAATCCTGACCTTCGAGGCCCGGGGCTGTATTTATTGGCGCCTTCTCTCAACGGATCCTGTCAGTCACAGCCAAAGAAGTAGTCTTGTCTGAGAAGCCACTGATCTCTGAAGAGACAGATCTTATTGAGCCAACTCTACTGGATGAACTAATCTGCCACATTGGTTCTTTGGCCTCTGTGTACCATAAACCTCCTAATGCGTTTGTGGAAGGCAGTCATGGAATCCATCGCAAACACTTGCCAATACATCATGGGAGGTAAGCAGGTGAAGTAGATGAATTAGAGTGAGAAGTGACTCTGTTTAGACAGAGTTGGTTTTCTTCATGTTTTTATAATGTAGAAAAGAACTTGCATGCATTTTGCCTACCTGCTGGACTGCCCTGAGGGTTTCATCTGAATACAGTGAGCACACATACAATGACAGACAGAGGCCCCTCTGTGTTCTAATCTGGGAGAAGATAGGATTGTGGCTTTCGTGGTGGTGCAGACCTTCTAAACTGATAAAATGTGAAAGCTGCTTAGGTCTCCAGTAAGAGGCTAGAAATCTTCCCAGGGTTGAAAACTTGGAAGAACTCCTATATGTACATTTAACTGTCTTTAGCCTTTAACTTTGGTTGGGGCTTATGGAGAAAGTTATCAGATATTGCTTCCCTTATGTTGTAAAGCTGTTAATGAAATAATATTTACAGGTTGTTTTATAAAAGCAGCTTACATTCTTTGTGGACATTGATTCTCAGTTACTTGTGCCTGTTCTAGCAAATTAAATTGATCATCTCATTAAGGAAATTCTGTTATGAATAGGTTCTCAGGTAACGTGAAACTCGTAAGGTATCTTTAAATTTTAGTTTGGGAGGAATGACTGTAATAAACTCTTATAGTGGGAATCTTGGAATCCTTTTGCAGTCTCCTTCATTAATCATAGTAAGGCTTAAATCTAAGTAGAATTTAATCCCAGAGGCATTAGAGTACTGCACTTCCATTAAAGAGTGTCTCCTACCATTCTCTAATATACACTGCGGTTTAAGTGGTTAATGAGTAGCCAGAGTGCAGGATTTATTGCTTTACAAATTAGCGTAGTCCACATTTTGGGTTGACTATTTAAAATCTATTTAAACAGACTGTGGGCACGGATAGACAAAAAGGAAAGGGCGATACCAAAAAAACTTAGTTTCTTTCATTAGCCTTTATTTGAGTTGAGTCTTTGGTTTTAGGGTAAGTGCTATGATTTTCACCCATAGGGGATTTGAGGCTTCATAAGGATTAGGCCTTGTAGTAATAGTGTGTTTTTCCTTGTAGGCAGGCATATTTAACATTCTCTAGATACGACCATTTGATTTTAAGGTGTCTCTCCTTGTCTTGCTCTGAGTTTTGATAATAGATAGGAATTTACTGATAACTTTTGATCTTCACCTGGGAGAGGGAAAGTTAAACTAACAAACAGAGCAGCCCTTTCTAGAACACAAGGTAAGAACCAATATTTAAACTATTTAAAAAGAAACAATCTCTTATATAGGGTCTTTACCTGACTAATAGCCTTTAATTTCTTACCTTCACAATACCATATGTGGTTCGGCTTTTTAGATAACCTTTCTGTCCATTTGTCCTTGTTTTCTGTTCTTAAAGGAAACACAAACACAGAAAAGTCCCCTTTGAAATAAATAGGGGCGGTATATTGCTGTAAATGGCATGTCTGTAGTAGTCCTGACATTACCTAGCTCTCTTCTGCAGCATAAGGTTAATAATGATATTCTTCTGACATGAAATAACAGCAACATTGTAAAACCTTATTCTGCCTCTTCTAGAAGTGTAAAAATACTTACCTTCAGTAAGTCTTTTAAAATCACTTGGGAAAGAAAGGGAAGTGCTTTTCAGTTGGGTGTTGCTCGTAGTACTTGTTAGCTGTAGGGGTGAGATGGTAAATAGTTGTCTAATTTAGAAAAATCTCAATTTTTAAAAAAACTTCTTGCTTTGACAGCTGTGCAGTTAATGTCCCATGAATTCACAATGGGAAACATTTTCATGTTAATTTGCTTGTATTTTCCACTAGGAATGAATGCATAATAATGATTTACCATGTTTTTAACTTGTAGAAATTATTGGATCATTTACCTCTTTTCATCTGACTCACTTTGTCTTCTCATAATACTCTTCCTTTTCCATTACAGTGAAGGAATATATGTACCTTGTTCACCTATTCTGCCTTGTATTTATTTCAAGGTTCTGATAAACAGTGTGACAGACATCTCCTTAAATGGTATGTGTCACAAGATGAGAGAATTTACATCTGCAGAGAATAAATGCCCTTTATAGAGATCTCATGTACTTCTTACCAGATGTATATGAAATCGCTTCCCCTTTTGGCTTTATTAATTTGGGGCTTACTTATATTTGCCCCACCCTGTCTACATACTTCTCATCTTGGCTTCCTTGACACTTTTTTTCCCTAGGTTATCTTCCTTAGCTTGTTTTTCTCTCTTTAATCTTTGCAATTCTGTGTTCATTCCCTTCTTGATTATTAATCTTGTTTGTATCACAAGGTTCATTCTGAACCTTCTCTTTCTGTGTTTGTCTTTGTATTCTCTTGGCAGAATTCATCTGCTAAAAACAGCAATACCAGATAGAAGGTTTTACAGTTTACACCATGTTTTCATTTGATCCTCTAAAGTAAAACCGTGTTTTGGTAACATTTTTATCATATTATTGGTGAGCAAACTGTCTCAGAGTTGTTGTCACTTGCCCAAGATCATGCAAGTCGTAGTTGTTGGAGTACCACTTGGTCTTGGTACTCTTATTCTAGACCCCCTACTCTTGTCACCACATCACATCTGCTGATTTCACCTGAGATGTGTATATGAATTTCTTCCAAGTTTACCTCTCTGCCAGTCCCTTGTCTGTAACTCACTGTTGGACTTCTTTTTTTTTACTTGAAACTTCACAGTTGAAAATACTGTACTGTTTTTCCCATTATCCTTCCAGATTCCTCTGTGATTATAAGGAGCATCACTAGTGTTGTGCTGCTTAGTTTTTGTTTGTGTATTCTCTGAGTTTGAGTCTTCATTGTTTGTCTTCTGTCTTCAAGTGTTGTCAAAACCTATCTAGGCTTTTTGGGTTTTGTATTTTAAAAAACATTTGTTTATTTACGGACTTTTTTTTCTTCTACATTTTTTCTTTTATTAAGGTATTATTGATATGCATACACTCTTATGAAGGTTTCACATGAAAAATACAATGTGGTTACTACAGTTACCCATGTTATCAAGTCCCCACTCATACCTCATTGCAGTAACTGTCCATCAGTGTATAAGATGTCACAGATTCACTATTTGCCTTCTCTGTGCTACATTGTCTTCCCCATGACCCCTCACACCATGTGTACTAAACATAATACCCCTCAATCCCCTTCTCCCTCCCTCCCTCCCTCCCTCCCCATCTGCCCTCCCACACCCCTCCCCTTTGGTAACCGCTAGTCCCTTGGAGTCTGTGAGTCTGCTGCTGTTTTGTTCCTTCAGTTTTACTTCATTGTTATATTCTACAAATGAGGGAAATCATTTGGCACTTGTCTTTCTCTGCCTGGCTTATTTCACTGAGCATAATATCCTCCAGCTCCATCCATGTTGTTTCAAATGGTAAGATTTGTTTCTTTCTTATCACTGAATAGTATTCCATTGTGTATATGTAACATGTGTCTAATTTATCCATTCATCTACTGATGGACACTTAGGTTGCTTCCATTTCTTGGCTGTTGTAAATAGTGCTGCAATAAACATAGGGGTGCATATGTGTTTTTAAACCTGAGAACTTGTATTCTTTGAGTAAATTGCAAGGAGTGGGATTCCCGGGTCAAATAGTATTTATATTTAGTTTTTTGAGGAACCTCCATACTGCTTTCCACAGTGGTTGAACGAATTTGCATTCCCACCAGCAATGTGGGAGGGTTCCCCTTTCTTCACATCCTCACCAGCATTTGTTGTTCTTGGTCTTTTCGAAGCTGGCCGTCCTTACTGGTGTGCAGTGATATCTCATTGTGGTTTTAATTTGCATTTCCCTGATGATTAGTGATGTGGAGCATCTTTTCATGTGTCTACCATCTGAATTTCTTCCTTGGAGAAGTGTCTCTTCATATCTTCCGTTCGTTTTTTAATTGGGTTATTTGCTTTTTGGCGTTGAGGCGTGTGAGTTCCTTATATGTTTAGGATGTTAACCCCTTGTCGGATATGGCATTTACAAATATATTCTCCCATACCGTAGGATGCCTTTTTGTTTTATTGATTGTGTCCTTTGCTGTACAGAAGCTTTTTAGTTTGATGTAGTCCCATGTGTTCATTTTTTGCTGTTGTTTCCCTTGCTTGAGGAGATGTGTTCAGGAAGAGGTTGCTCATGTTTATATTAAGGAGATTTTTGCCTGTGTTTTCTTCTAAGAGGTTTATGGTTTCATTACATTCAGGTCGTAAATCCAGTTCGAGTTTACTTTTGTGTATGGAGTTAGACAGTAATCCAGTTTCATTATCTTGCATGTAGCTGTCCAGGTTTGCCAACACCAGTTGTTGAAGGAGCTATCATTTCCCCATTGTATGTCCATGGCGCCTTTATCGTGTATTAATTGACCATATGTGGTTGGGTTTATATCTGGGCTCTCTAATCTGTTCCATTGGTCTATTGTTCTGTTCTTGTGCTAGTACCAAATTATCTTGATTATTACTGTGGCTTGTAGTAGAGCTTGAAGTTGGGGAGCATAATCCCCCCAGCTCTATTCTTCCTTCTCAGGATTGCTTTGGCTATTCAGGATCTTTTGTGGTTCCATATGAATTTTAGAACTATTTGCTCTAGTTCATTGAAGAATGTTGTTGATATGTTGATAGGCATTGCATTGAATGTGTAGATTGCTGTAGTCAGGATGGCCATTTAAACAATACTAATTTTTCCTATCCATGAGGACGGGATGTGTTTACATTTATTGGTATCTTCTTTCTCTCGTGAGTGTCTCGTAGTCCTCAAAGTATAGCTCTTTCTCTTCCTTGGTTAGGTTTATTCCGAGGTATTTTATTCTTTTCTATGCAATTGTGAATGGAATTGTTTTTCTGATATTAATGGAATTTTTAGTGTTCTTTTTAACTTTATTTTCTTTATACAATATTTATATAAATCTTAGAAAATATACAAGATAAAATGGTGTAACAAACATACACTCATTGCTCAGCTTCAACAGTTACCACTATTTTGCCAGTCTTGGTTCACTTATCGTACCCACAGTGCTTTCTTTGAGTTTTTGTTTTTTGTGGGGTGTTTCTGAGGGAGCTGGAGTACTTTAAATCAAATCCCATTCCAGAACTCATATCATTTCACTACTAAATCCTTAACTTGGTATCTTGAATAGATAAGGACTTAAAAGAAAATCACATTATCAAGCCTAACAAAAGTAGGAATCCGTAATAGTCAATACACAGTCTGAATGACTTCTAGATTTTCTTGTCATCTATATTTTATTTATTTATTTACTTATTAAGGGGTCATGGATGTACAGTCTTAAAAAGGTTTCACCTGAACGGTACTGTGGTTTCAACATCTACCCATGTTATCAAGTCCTTACCTTTCCCCACCCCCGCGTTGAAGTCACTGTCAGCATAGTAAGATGCTACAGAGTCATTACTTGTCTTCTCTGTCCTGTACTGCCTTCCCCATGACCGACCTATATTGTGATTGTTAATTATACTACCTTTCAATCCCTTTCTCTCTCCCTCCCCAATCCCTTCCCTTTGGGAACCGCTAGTCCCTTCTTGGAGTCTGAGTCTGCTGCTGTTTTCCTTCCTTCAGTTTTGCTTTGTTACACTCCACAAATGAGTGAAATCATTTGGTGCTTGTCTTTCTCCGCCTGGATTATTTCACTGAGCACAGTACCCTCTAGCTCCACCCATGTTGTTGCAAATGGTAGGATTTGTTTGCTTCTTATGGCTGAATAATATTCCATTCTGTATATGGACCACACCTTCTTTATCCATTCATCTGCTGATGGACACTTAGGTTGCTTTCATATCTTGGATATTGTAAATAGTGCTGGAATAAACATAGATGTTCATGTGTCTTTTTGAATCATGGGTCTTGTTTTCTTTGGGTAAATTCCTAGGAATGGAATGACTGGGTCAAATGAGATTCTGTTTTAAGTTTATTTATTTTTATATTATTTATTTTGGTATCATTAATCTACAGTTACATGAGGAACATTATGTTTATGAGATTACCCCATCATCAAGTCCCCCCCACATACCCCATTACAGTCACTGTGCATCAGCGTAGTAAGATGCTGTAGAATCACTACTTGTGTTCTCTGTGTTTTACAGCTCTCCCCGTGACCCCCACCCCCTACATTATGTCTGCTAATAGTAATGCCCCCCTTTTTTCCCCTTATCCCTCCATTGCCATCCATCCTCCCCAGTCCCTTTCCCTTTGGTAACTGTTAGTCCATTCTTGGGTTCTGTGCGCCTACTGCTGTTTTGTTCCTTCAGTTTTTTTCTTTGTTCTTATACTCCACAGATGGGTGAAATCATTTGATACTTGTCTTTTTCTGCCTGGCTTATTTAACTGAGCATAATACCCTCTAGCTCCATCCATGTTGTTGCAAATGGTAGGATTTGTTTTCTTCTTATGGCTGAATAATATTCCATTGTGTATATGTACCACCTCTTCTTTATCCATTCCTCTACTGATGGACACTTAGGTTGCCTCCATTTCTTGGCTATTGCAAATAGTGCTGCGGTAAACATAGGGGTGCATATGTCTTTTTCAAACTGGGCTGCTGCATTCTTAGGGTAAATTCCTAGGACTGGAATTCCGGGGTTAAATGGTATTTCTCTTTTTAGTTTTTTGAGGAACCTCCATACTGCTTTCCACAATGGTTGAACTAATTTACATTCCCACCAGCGGTGTAGGGGGGTTCCCCTTTCTCCACGTCCTCTCCAACATCTGTTGTTGTTTGTCTTTTGGATGGTGGTGATCCTTACTGGTGTGAGGTGATATCTCATTGTGGTTTTAATTCGCATTTCTCTGATGATTAACAGTGTGGACCATCTTTTCATGTGTCTGTTGACCATCTGAATTTCTTCTTTGGAGAACTGTCTGTTCAGATTATGTGCCCATTTTTTAATTGGATTATTTGCTTTCTGTTTCTTGAGGTGCGTGAGTTCTTTATACATTTTGGATGCCACCCTTTATTGGATCTGTTATTTATGAATATATTCTTCCATACTGTAGGATGCCTCTTTGTTCTGTTGATGGTGTCCTTTGCTGTAGAGAAGCTTTTCAGCTTGATATAGTCCCACTTGTTAATTTTTACTTTTGTTTCCCTTTCCCAGAGACATAGGTTCATGAAGAAGTTGCTCATGTTTATGTCCAAGATATTTTTGCCTATTTTTTTTCTAAGAGTTTTATGGTTTCATGACTTACATTCAGGTCTTTGATCCATTTCGATTTTACTTCTATGTATGGGGTTAGACAATGATCCAGTTTCATTCTCTTACATGTCGCTGTCCAGTTTTGCCAACACCAGCTGTTGAAGAGGCTGTCGTTTCCCCATCATATGTACATGGCTCCTTTATCGTATATTAATTGACCATATATGTTTGGGTTAATATCTGGACTCGCTATCCTGTTCCATTGGTCTGTAGGTCTGTTCTTGTGCCAGTACCAAATTGTTTTGATTACTGTGGATTTGTAGTAGAGCTTGAAGTTGCTAAGCGAGATCTCCCCGGCTTTATTCTTCATTCTCAGGATTGCTTTGGCTATTCGGGGTCTTTTGGGGTTCTATCTGAATTTTAGAACTATTTGTACTAATTCATTGAGGAATGCTATTGGTATTTTGATAGGGATTGCATTGAATTTGTAGATTGCTTTGGGCAGGATGGCCATTTGGACAATATTAATTCTTCCTAGCCAAGAGCATGGGATGAGTTTCCATTTGTTAGTGTCCTCTCTAATTTTTCTTAAGAGTGTCTGATAGTTTTCAGGGTACAGGAAGTTTTCACTTCCTTGGTTAGGTTTATTCCTAAGTATTTTATTCTTTTTGATGCAGTTGTGAATGGCATTGTTTTCCTGATTTCTCTTTCTGCTAGTTTACCGTTAGTGTATCGTAATGCAACAGATTTCTGTGTGCTAATTTTGTATCCTGCAACTTTGCTGAATTCAGATGTTAGTTCTAGTAGTTTTGGAGTGGATTCTTCCGGGTTTTTTATGTACAGTATCATCTTATCTGCAAATAGTGACAGTTTGACTTCTTCCTTACCAATCTGGATGCCTTGTATTTCTTTGTTTTGTCTAATTGCCATGGCTAGGACCTCTAGAACTATGTTGAATAACAATGGGGAGAGTGGGCATCCCTGTCTTGTTCCCGATCTTAAAGGAAAAGCTTTCAGCTTCTCGCTGTTCAGTATGATGTTGGCTGTGGGTTTGTCATATATGGCCTTTATTATGTTGAGGTACTTGCCCTCTGTACCCATTTTGTTGAGCGTTTTTATCATGAATGGATGTTGAATTTTGTTGAATATTTTCTCAGCATCTGTGGAGATGATCATATGGTTTTTGTCCTTCTTTTTGTTGATGTGGTGGATGATGTTGATGGAGTTTGGAATGTTGTACCGTCCTTGCGTCCCTGAGATGAATCCCACTTTATCATGGTGTGTGATCCTCTTGATGTATTTTTGAATTTGGTTTGTTAAATTTGTTGAGTATGTTTGCATCTTTGTTCATCAGGGATATTGATACTTAATTTTCTTTTAGTGGGGTCTTTGCCTGGTTTTGGTATTAGAGTAATGCTGGCTTCATAGAGTGAGTTGGGAAGTATTCCCTCCTCTTGTATTTTTTGGAGAACTTTAAGGAGAATGGGTATTATGTCTTCTCTATATGTCTGATGAAAAATTATGTTTCACATATATTTTAGAACTATTTGTTCTAGTTTGTTGAAGAATGCTGTTGGTATTTTGAAAGGATTGCATTGAATCTGTAGATTGCTTTAGGCAGCAGGATGGCCACTTTGACAATATTAATTCTTTCTATCCAGTCATTTATTGGTGTCTTCTTTAATTTCTGTTATGAGTTTCTCGTGGTTTTCAGAGTATAGTTCTTTCACCTCCTTGTTTAGGTTTATTCCTAGTTATTTTATTCTTTTTGATGTAATTGTAAATGGAATTGTTTTCCTGAGTTCTCTTTCTGCTAGTTCATTGTTAGTATATAGGAAGGCAACAGATTTCTGTATTTCGTACCCTGCAAGTTTACTGAATTAAGTTATTACTCTAGCAGTTTTTGGTTGATTCTATATACAGTATCATGTCATCTGCAAACAGTGACAGTTTAACTTCTTCCTTACCAATCTGGATGCCTTTTATTTCTTTGTGTTGTCTGATTGCTGTGGCTAGGACCTCCAGTACTGTGTTGAATAAAAGTGGTGAGAGGGCATCCTTCTCTTGTTCCCAATCTGAGAGGAAGGACTTTTGGCTTTTTGCTGTTAAGTATGATGTTGGCTGTGGGTTTGTCGTGTATGGCCTTTATTATGTGTGGTACTTAACCTGTATACCCATTGTGTTGAGAGTTTTTATCATGAATGGATGTTGATTTTTGTCAAATGCTTTTTCAGCATGTGTTGAGATGATCGTGTGATTTTTCTCCTTTTTGTCGACATGGTGTGTGATATTGATTGATTTTCAAATATCATACCATCATACCATCCCTGGAAGGATGCCTGCTTGATCATATGGGTGATCTTTTTTGTGTATTTTTGAATTCTTTTTGCTAATATTTTATTGAGAATTTTTGCATCTAGGTTCATCAGGGATATCAGTCTGTGATTTTTGTTTTTTTTGGTGTGTTTGTCTTGTTTTGGTATTAGAGTGATCCTGGCCTCACAGAATGAGTTTGGAACTATTCCCTCCTCTTCTACTTTTTGGAAAACTTTAAGGAGGATGGGTGTTAGGTCTTCTTTAAATGTTTGGTGAAATTCAGCAGTGAAGCCATCTAGTCCAGGTAATTTGTTCTTATGTAGTTTTTTGATTACCAATTCAGTTTCATTGCTGGTAGTTGGTCTATTCAGATTTTGAGTTTCTTCCTGATCAGTCTTGGAAGGTTGTATTTTTCTAGAAAGTTGTCCATTTCTTCTTGGTTATCCAGTTTGTTGGAATGTAATATTTCTTTTTTTTTTTTTTTTTTTTTTTTTTTAATAATTATTTTTTATTGAAGGGTAGTTGACACACAGTATTACATTACATGAGTTTCAAGTGTACAACACAGTGGTAGAACATTTATATACATAATTCTAGGTTCCAGCTATCACCCTACCAGGCTGTTACAATATCTTGACTATATTCCTTATGCTATACATTACATCCCGGTTACTAATTTATTTTACCATTGGAAGTCTGTCCTTTTTTTTTTTTTTTTTTTTTTTTTTTTTTTTTTTTTTGTGAGGGCATCTCTCATATTTATTGATCAAATGGTTGTTAACGACAATAAAATTCTGTATAGGGGAGTCAATGCTCAATGCACAATCATTATTCCACCCCAAGCCTAATTTTTGTCAGTCTCCAATCTTCTGAAGCATAACAAACAAGTTTTTACATGTAGAACAAATTCTTACATAATGAATAAGTTACATAGTGAACAGTACAAGGGCAGTCATCACAGAAACTTTCGGTTTTGCTCATGCATTATGAACTATAAACAGTCAGTTCAAATATGAATACTCATTTGGTTTTTATACTTGATTTATATGTGGATACCACATTTCTCTATTATTATTATTTTTGATAAAATGCTGAAGTGGTAGGTAGATACAAGATAAAGGTAGAAAACATAGTTTAGTGTTGTAAGAGAGCACATGTAGATGATCAGGTGTGTGCCTGTAGGCTATGTGTTAATCCAAGCTAGACCAGGGCAATAAAACATCCACGTATGCAGAAGATTTCTCTCAGAACGGGGGGGTGAGGTTCTAAGCCTCACCTCTGTTGATCCCCAATTTCTCACCTGATGGCCCCCCTGCGACTGTGCCTGTCTTAGGTTGTTCCTCCCTTGAGGAATCTTACCCGTCTCTGGCTAACCAGTCATCTTCCGGGGCCATACAGGGAAATGTGAAGTTGGTAAGTGAGAGAGAAGCCTTATTGTTTGAAAAGGTTAGCTTTTTACTTCTTTGCATATTTATGCCCTGTGGCTTCTATGCCCAGCATTTGTCTTGAGGTATCTTTACCACTTGGAAGAATTATGATACTCGGTAAATTTGATATGAGGCACGAATTCTATTTAAGGGTTGTAATTAGGAAGGAAGAAGAAAAGCTATAGAAGTAGCAGGCGGAAGAAAACATGGGAAGATTGATTATTTCTTTGATATATCTTCTTGTAGAGTAACTTCAGCATGTATAGGTTTTAAGCTACTACTTAAATTGCACACACACATTAACATAATAGGAGTATAGTTACATAACCAAAGCATATCTGTAATTACCAGCCATCTGCAGTGTAACCAAGAAAACCAGTTAGGCACCTTAGGCATTTGTGAAAACTTATCTATGATATGGTGGATATTGTCCAAATGAACTTGAACAGTCTGAGAGAAATCAGACAAATTAAAACAACCCATTCCTGGGGACTGTTCACATGCAATATGTTCTTTTAACAATAAATAGTTTGTAGTTGTAAGACTTTGGAGCGCTACAATTTGCACTTCTCCAAATTCTTGGTTGAGTTCCAACAGTATAGATCCAGTCCAATTTTGTTGTTTTACTGTATGCACAGGCCAGCTTAGATATCTCCTTCCTCATTCCCATGGCAAGTCCAGGAACTGGTGGGATGAGTGCATCTACAGCTGTAGCAGTGCGTGGATCTTTGTTGGGGTTTTTTGATGATCATCTTCTGGCATGAGTCTTCCAGAGGGTGCAGATGTTGGAAGTTCTTTTTCATATCGTATCTTAGTTCATTTTCGGGGTAGCCCAATTAGGCTTTGATCCTCTGGAATGTAATATTTCATAATATTGTCTAATAATTCTTTGTATTTCAGTGATGTCCATAGTGTTTTTTCCTTTTTTCTTTCTGAGTCTGTTTATGTGTGAACACTCTCTTTTTTTGACAGGTCTGTCTAGGGGTTTATCTGTTTTGTTTATTTCCTGAAAGAACCAGCTCCTGGTTTCATTGATTCTTTCTATTGTTTTATTCTTCTCAATTTATTTATTTCTGTTCTGATCTTTATTATGTCTCTCCTTCTCCTGACTTGGGGCCTCATTTGTTCTTCTTTTTCTAGTTCCATTAATTGTGAATTTAGAGTGTTCATTTGGGATTGTTCTTGTTTCTTGAGGTAAGCCTATATTGCTATATACTTTATTCTTAAAAGTGCCTTTGCTGTATCTCACAGGTTTGGGGCTGTTGATTTTTTATCATTTGGCTCCATATATTCCTTGATCTCTGTTTTAATTTGGTCATTGATCCATTGATTATTTAAGAGCATGTTGTTATGCCTCCATGTGCTTATGGGTCTTTTTGTTTTCTTTGCAGAATTTAATTCTGGTTTCATACCTTTGTGGTCTGAGAAGCTGGTTGGCATAATTTCAAGCTTTGTGAATTTACTGAGGCTCTTTCTGTGGCCTAGTATTTGATCTATTCTGGAAAACGTTCTATGTTCACTTAAGAAGAATGTGTATCCTGCTTTTATTGGGTGGAATGTTCTGTAGACGTATATTAGGTTCATCGGTTCTAATGTGTTGTTCAGTGCCTCCATCTCTTTACTTATTTTTCTGTCAGGCTGATCTGTCTTTTGGTGTGAGTGGTGTGTTGAAGTCTCCTAAGATGAGTGCGTTGCATGCTGTTTCCCCCTTTAATTCCGTTAGTATTTGTTTCACATATTTAGGTGTTCCTATATTGGGTGCATAGACATTTATAATAGTTATATCTTCTTGTTGGACTGACCTCTTTACCATTACATAATATAATGTCCTTGTTTGTCTCTTATTACTTTCTTTGTTTTAAAATCTATTCTGTCTGATATAAATAAGTACTGATCCTTCTGCCTTTTTCTCCCTATTATTTGCATGAAGTATCTTTTTCCATCCCTTCACTTTTAGTCTCTGTGTATGTCTTTGGGTTTGAAGTGAGTCGCTTGTAGGCAGTATATAGATGGGTCTTCTATTTTTATCCATTCTTCAACTCTGTCTTTTGATTAGTGCATTCAGTCCATTTACATTTAGGGTGATTATCAATAGATACATCCTTAATGCCATTGTAGGCTTTAGACTTGTGGTTACCAAAGGTTCAAGGATAGCTTCCTTACTATCTAATAGTCTATCTTAAATTGCGTATTGCACTATTTCAAACACATTCTGAAGGTTCTTTTTTTGTTCTCCTTGTCTTCTTCCTCCTCCACTCTTTATATATTAGATGTTATATTCTGTACTCTTTGTTTATCCTTTGACTGACTTTGTGAGTAGTTGGGTTAATTTTGTATTTGCTTGGTCTACTTGCTTTACTGTGGTTTCATTTTCTCTGGTGACAGTTATTTAGCATTAGGAGCACTTCCATCTAGAGCATAGGTTCCCAACCTTTTTTGGCTCAGCGCCCACTTTTTCAAAAAGTGATTTGATAACAACCGCATACGTGAATTCTACTATACTATAGATAAAACAAGGGCACATTTTTTCAAAATATTTTATTAGAAGTAATTAAAAATATTAACATATTGCTCAACGTATAATTACAATTAAGAAAATTTTTTTTAATTAATGTTTTAAAAGATTAATGAAGTCCTTATGAGTGAGAGGGTTGAGCTTGGTGAGATGACACTAATTTTTCGATGTTTGCTGTCATTGTTGTCATGAGCAACCTTTTTTTTTATTTTACATTTTAATTTAATTTTGGTATCATTAATGTACAATTACATGAGCAACATTATGGTTACTAGACTCCCCCCATTATCAAGTCCGCACCACACACCCCATTACAGTCACTGTCCATCAGCATAGTAATAAGCTATAGAATCACTACTTGTCTTCCGTGTGTTATACTGTCTTCCCCGTGCCCTACCCCCTACATTATGTGTGCTAATTGTAGTGACCCTTTTTCCCCCTTATCCCTCCCTTTCCACCCATCCTCCCCAGTCCCTTTCCCTTTGGTCACTGTTAGTCCATTCTTGGGTTCTGTGAGTCTGATGCTGTTTTGTTCCTTCAGTTTTGTCTTTGTGCTTATACTCCACAGATGAGTGAAATCATCTGATACTTGTCTTTCTCTGCCTGGCTTATTTCACTGAGCATAATACCTTCTAGCTCCATCCATGTTGTTGCAAATGGTAGGATTTGTTTTCTTCTTATGGCTGAATAATATTCCATTGTGTATATGTACCACCCCTTCTTTATCCATTCCTCTACTGATGGACAGTTAGGTTGCTTCCATTTCTTGGCTATTGTAAATAGTGCTGCGGTAAACATAGGGGTGCATATGTCTTTTTCAAACTGGGCTGCTGCATTCTTAGGGTAGATCCCTAGGAGTGGAATTCCTGGGTCAAATGGTATTTCTAGTTTGCGGTTGGTTTTTTTTTTATTATTCATTTTATTATCATTGATCTACAATTACATGAAGAACATTATGGTTACTAGACTTCCCCCTTCAGCAAGTACCACCCCACAAACCCCATTACAGTCACTGTCCATCAGCGTAGTAAGATGCTGTAGACTCACTACCTGTCTTCTCTGTGTTGCACATCCCTCCCTGTGCCCCCCTCACATTATACATGCTAATCATAAGGCCCCCTTTTTTATCCCTGCCCTTATCCCTCCCTTCCCACCCCACCTGCCCAGTCCCTTTCCCTTTGGTAACCGTTAGTCCATTCTTGGGTTCTGTGAGTCTGCTGCTGTTTTGTCCCTTCAGTTTTTTTCTTTGTTCTTATACTCCACAGATGAGTGAAATCATTTGGTACTTGTCTTTCTCCGCTTGGCTTATTTCACTGAGCATAGTACTCTCTAGCTCCACCCATGTTGTTGCAAATGGCAGGATTTGTTTGCTTCTTATGGCTGAATAATATTCCATTCTGTATGTGGACCACACCTTCTTTATCCATTCATCTGCTGATGGACACTTAGGTTGCTTCCATATCGTGGATATTGTAAATAGTGCTGGAATAAACATAGATGTTCATGTGTCTTTTTGAATCATGGGTCTTGTTTTCTTTGGGTAAATTCCTAGGAGTGGAATGACTGGGTCAAATGAGATTCTATTTTAAGTTTATTTATTTTTATATTTTTTATTTTGGTATCATTAATCTACAGTTACATGAGGAACATTATGTTTATGAGACTACCCCCATCATCAAGTCCCCCCCACATACCCCATTACAGTCACTGGGCATCAGCATAGTAAGATGCTCTAGAATCACTACTTGTGTTCTCTGTGTTATATAGCTCTCCCCGTGACCCCCACCCTCTACATTATGTCTGCTAATAGTAATACCCCCTTTTTTCCCCTTATCCCTCCATTGCCATCCATCCTCCCCAGTCCCTTTCCCTTTCATAACTGTTAGTCCATTCTTGGGTTCTGTGCGTCTACTGCTGTTTTGTTTCTTCAGTTTTTTTCTTTGTTCTTATACTCCACATATGAGTGCAATCATTTGGTACTTGTCTTTCTCTGCCTGGCTTACTTCACTGAGCATAATACCCTCTAGCTCCATCCATGTTGTTGCAAATGGTAGGATTTGTTTTCTTCTAATGGCTGAATAATATTCCACTGTGTATATGTACCACATCTTTTTTATCCATTCATCTATTGATGGGCACTTAGGTTGCTTCCATTTCTTGGCTATTGTAAATAGTGCTGCGATAAACATAGGGGTGCATCTGTCTTTTTCAAATTGGGATTTCCTTTCCCCCGGACTTACAACAGCGCTCCTCTCTCTGGGGTCGCCTCCACATTCCAAGGGCATTGCTGTAACTTTTTCAGCACACCTCCCTCTGCGGTCGCCTGTAGTTTCTATGTCTGTAGCCTTAAACTTTCACCAGCCTCTCAGGGTGCATCTCCTCCCTAAGGTATCCTACACATTTTCTCTCTTTAAGTAACTTCAAATAAAACTTTTACCCCGCTTCACTACTGTGACTCTGCCCTTCCATTCTTTGTTGTGGTGGGGACAAGAAGCAAGGAAACTACACAACGCTGCCCCAACACCTGGACAGCGTGCTGGCCTGGTGGGGGCTACTGTTGGCTGTTTCAGACAGCTGCGTCTGGAGGATGGCTACTGACACCTTGTGGCTGCCAGAAAGCCCTTCACAGAGATCCTCACCCCCAAGGGATGCTGCCAGCCCATGTCACTCTCCATCACTCCATCTGTTTCTGTGGAGATGTTGCGCTGGTTCTGACGTTGCCCAGCATCACCATGTTCGTCCGTGACCTCCAGGGTCGTCTTTGGCATTGCTGGTGGAACCCAGAATCCATTTTCCTCAGGATCCAGTTCACAGAGTGTTTGATGAGGACAGAGAGGACACTGAAAAAGGAGTCGGTGCAGCAGACGCCAGTGAGGTTGCAGACAAATTTGGCGAGGCAGTAGAGGTCTTGGCTTTCATACTGGGCATTCTGGCTGCTGACAGAGGTCTCCAAAGCCAATGATGCTGAGTGCCACAAAGTAGAGCGAGGCAAAGTAGCTCTACCCCGATGTAGGCATACATGGCTGAGGCGCAGCAGACGCGGAGGAAAGTCACGCACAGGATCGCATGACGTAGTACACGGAGGGCTTCCAGCCAGCCAAGCGATCCACCTCGCACTTGCCTGGGTTCTTCGGGCGCTCCTGCGTGGTGGCGGAGGAAGCTGCACAGCTCGTAGCGACTCCATTTGCAGCGTGGCTGAGGTTGGCCAGGCGCTCCTCCCAGCGCTGCTCTGCCTGGCGCGCGTGCCATATCCCTTAAGATGACCAGGGCTGCAGCTGCAGCCGCAAACCCCACTGGCCTTGGCCAGGCCACTAGGGAAAATCCCGAGCCGGTAAGCGGTGGCTGCAGGCTGACTGGCCCAGTCCACCCCCACCCCCACCTCCCCGGGAGGTTCGGGGCCAATTGGGGCGCTCAGCCCAGCCCCGGGACGCCCGATGGCTGTCTTACCCAGGGCCGTTGGGCCCTCCACTGGGCACGCGGTTCACAGGGCCGACTTGTAGACCGGTCCTGTGGCGCTAGCCCCCCGCCATCCCCACCCCCCCTCCGATCCACTTTTTACAAAGCAGGGGCGCATGTTGCACTGGCGCAGTACTGCGTGAGCCTTGGCCACACATGCGCAGTGACTGAAGGATAGTGACCTTTTGCGGTTGACACTGGAAATGACAAAACCTTATGGGTGTGGGAGCTGAGCTCTGGACCGACGGCTCAGGTCTCACATGTGAGCTGGGCCAAGATTTAGGGGTGGATGGGGAAAGCCGCCCCTCTGGTGATCAGGACACCAGGAGCCCTGCCTTAGCCCTCACCCGCCTTGTAGTGTCCGCTGAGAGGAGTCTTTTTCTGGAGCGAACCTCGGCAATTCACTGGCCCCAGCAGATTTTTGAGAGGAAGCTCTCAACAGCACGTGTTGCCTTCTAGTGCTTCTCAAGTCCTAGGATTTCAGAGGAAAACACAATTGTTCGTGAAATAAGTGTTTTGGGTTGCACACTCTCCACAATTACCTGGGGAATATGAGGGGATGGGAATTCTGTTTCCAGGACGGGGAATTTCATGTGCTGTACTTGGCGTGGGACCACCCCACAGCATTCTCTGTTCATAGTATTCTCCCAGTTTGGCCTTCCGTATTCAGTCCAAGCCTTCCCAAATGCTGCAGTGGCCTGTCCTGGTTTCTATGCCATCATCAAGTTTTATTCAGCAAGGGCTGCCCACGAGCCCAAAAGGCATGTGATCAGAAGCAGCTTTTTGAGAAAGCTGGAGTGTTGGTGGGTCCAATTCCTAGCTCCACTGGGATGAAGTGCTGAGTTCAATAATTCACAGGCTAGCATTTGCACAGCACTCTGGTTTGCAGAATGCTTTCAGCTCCATTGCTACACTGATCCTTTGCTTCTCCCTCCGCCCTTTCTTTTTAGATGAAGAAACTTGAACTCGGGATGGTTAAGTAACTTAGTTAAGGTTCATGACAATAACTGGAAACTAGAAGTCAAACCCAAATATACTGATGATACACCCCATGCCATTTTATGCTACCCCTTAAGAAATCTTCACAAGAGATGTCTTATGTTTACTATCATGTGGATTTAGAATGTGTGAGCTTGACAAACTCTTTCATCAGTTGTAACATACAGGAAGCTTCATAGTCATAGTCATCACTCTCAAAGTGTGTATTCAGAACTGCCTTCAGTTTGCAGAAAACAGTTAAAAAGTTCTCTAATACATTGTAGAAATCTTACTCCATATTCTGCCATCCAATTTCACTTTCCCAGAGCTCCAGAATTACATTTCATTATGCACCTAAATTCGACCACCAATTTCTTTATCAAGGACCATTTCAATTCCTTTAAATAAATGAGTGAGGCTTAGATTTTGCAAACCTTTCACTTTATAATTGTATGATTCCATAAACCTTCTCTGATTGTTCTTGATTTGGCTATTTGCTACTGACCTTACTGCCTATTCTTACCCATATTCCTTTCCTCCTTGATTTAACCTTGATTAAATTTGATGACTCTCCTCAGATGTGACTCCACTTCTGTACCCTGTTGAACACCCCTTCAATACTGGCTCTATTCCCTGTGACTGCAATGATTACTTGTTAGACATTCTTTAATTTGAAGACTATGATCTGCTTGCTTCTATCCTGTGACAGTTTCACATAGCCACTCAGATATTACAGATGGTATTGGAAAGATTACAAAACAATTACTTGGTATCAGTTATGATGCCAGACCCAGTGGCTTCCTTGGGAAACTGCACCACCTCCACCCTTACCCTTCTCTTAACCAACAGCCACTATCCCTGGGCCACTATCTGGTCCAGGGCCACCCAGATGTGCAGCCCAAATCCTGTCTCTGTCAGTGGGAAGGGGGATCTGGAGGGAGGTGTCTGTAGCCTTTGCTTGGGGAGGGGACGCTTGGACTCCATGATTCTGAGAAAGGACTCGCTCAGGTGGTGTGGAGCCGATCTCAGCCTGAGCCTAACGTGTCATATATGAAGGGTGGGACTAGGCAGGGGAGGGGCACGCAGTTGCCAAGGATATGTGAGCATCAGAGAGCTGTCATAATGGTTCTGCTCTGGCTTAAGGGAGCTGCTCTGGTCCTCTGGCTCACTGTGCCCTGGAGTCTTTGCTGCCATGTCCTGGCTGCGTTTCTGGGCCCCGTGGCTTCTTGTGTTGCTACCATTGTGGCTGCCTGTCCAGGCAGCCCAGCCTCCGGGTTGGGCCCTGGATCCTGTGCAGCTGACCCCCAGACCCCCAGGGCCAACCGAGTCCTGGTCTTCAGATCCCTCCAATCTCCCTCTTGAATTTCGCCATCCACGTCAACAAGTGATGCATCCTGTAGTTCCTTTCTGGTACACAGGTCCAGCTGGAGAGCTGCCCCCAGGACCAAATCTTTGGGACAAGCCTGACCAGCATGAAAGTCAGCCAGAGGTGGTTCCGGTGGTAAGTTGAGACCAGAATCGGGTCCTAGATCTGCCTCCTTGACTGAAAACTGAGACTAAAACTATAAATGTAGATCAGGCTGAACACCAGTCATTTGAAATACTTGTTCCACCTCTAGGTAGTGATAGTTCAAAACCAACAAGGTTTATTGTTTCACTTCCAAACTCAAAGAAAGATCTAGCTCAGTATCGACGGCTTACCAAAGTTCTTATTGGAACTCCAGGCTGGTTTGCAGAGAAACATCTAAAACAACAATTGCAGGATGATTATTTAGCTCCCAATAGGGATGTTGTCTGTGCTAAGGAGAAGCTACCTGTAGAGTTTCTGGGTGGCCCACATCAACCTCCAGAGGCCCCTGAGGAAATTGAAGCTTTCTCCCAGAAAAGTGTCCCCATTCATCATGGACAGAAAGTTGAGGAGGCTGAATCTTTTCTCCCCAGGTGGATTTTCAGGATCAGCATCCAGAGTCCCCTGAAGAGCTAGAACCACTTCCATTGAAGCAGGAGGTTTTGTCTCAGCTTCCAGAGCCCCCAGAGATGGATGAGAACTACAAAGACCTGCAGGCGGCCCTGGCTGAGCCTTCCTACACTCCTGAAGAGGCTGAGCCTCCAGTCCAGGAGGAAGCCCTAGCTCCATCTTCAGCACGCCCTCAGGGGACACTTCCACATCCCGGGCAGGTTCCCAGTCAGCGTCCAAACCTGACTCAGGTCACAGCTGCACCTGTGGACCTGGACGTTTCCGGACCTCAGCAGCCAGAGCCATCTGAGACAGGTTTTCCATCACTGACTCAAAATTCAGTGGTGAACACCACCAAAAACAACATATGTGAGCTCTGTAGCTGCACAGATGAGACGCTGGCATGCGTAGGTCTCAGCCCAGAGCAGAAGCTCCAGAGTGTGCCCGTGCCAGAGCCCAACGCTCACAATGGCACCTTCACGATCTTGTAAGAACCGCCTCTTTTCATTTGTTCTCTGCATCCTGCCTGACCTGGCAGCATTTTCCTCAAGGTCTTCCTGGCCCCTCATTTCCATACCCTGTGTTGACTGATTTTGTTTTTATCTTTTGTTAATTATTCCTTGTCTTCCTTTTCCTTCTTAATACTGTTCTCCCTTCTCCATTCTTTTACTTGTAATTGCCCTCATTCTTTTTCCTCACCTCCTTTTTTTAGTTCTGCAATTTAAGTCTTTAACCTCTATTCTACCATTTTCCTATCAGTTTTAGTCCATCTTCTTTATAGTAACATGTCCCTATCCTCCTTTCACTGGTTAAGAGTAAAGATTCCGGAGATAGACTGCCTGAGTTTGAACCCAGGTCTGTCATTTATTAGCTTTGTGACTCAATTTCCTAATCTGTAAAGTGGGGATTATGGTAGTTACCATCCCATAAGATTGTTGTGAGATTTAGATGGGTTAATACACGTAAAGCTCTTCTATATGTGCCTAATGTATATATGAGTGTTAACTGTTATTATTTGGTCCCTCAGTTGTGCCCAAAACCTTTTCCTTGGCTTTTTATTTATAGCACCCTTTTTTTGCACGACCCAGGGCTAAGTACTGTGGGAGCCACGGATGTATAAACATTGTCTCCAGAACATGACAGTGATAGGTAGAAAGAAAGAATATGCATCAAAAGAGAGATGATAATTAAGTACTAAAAGAGATACAGACTCTAGGTACTGTAGTTCACCAGACCCTGTAATCACTGGGATATGGAGGTCAGGGAAAGCCACTTTGGATAAGTGACAATTTTAGCTGGGACTTAAAGAGTAGCTATAATTTGTTAAATAGGGGGGAAAATGTTCAGTGTAGGCAAAGGCATGGCTGCAGGAGTGATCAGGATTTCATAGACCAGTCTGGCTGTAAAGAACTGGTTAGGACGCAATGAAAGATTTTGAAAAGCCTTGACTCTCAGCTATCGGGGTTTGAAAGTTGCAGTATGAGGATGGAGAGCCATTGAGAGTTTTCAAGCAAGAGAGACAAATGATTAAAGCAGGAGGATTGTTTTAGATTCCATATGTAGCGTGATCTAGAGAGGAGAGCTTGATTCAGGGAGACCAAATGTACTAGCAAAGCCTAGGAGTGAAGTGAAAAGGGGCTGAATCAGAAGGGTAGCGCTGGGAGTAGAAAGAAAATCCTGAGAGCGCGACAAAGGAAGAGTCAGTAGGACTTCGTAAGTGACTGACTAGAGCTGGTGGGTGGGATGTGCAGGAAAAGAGGAAAATCAAATTTGACTCTAAAGTTTCTGTCCTGGGTGATGAGGAGAGTGATGGTGGTAGAACGGGGGGAAGTAGAGCAGCTGGGAAGGAGAGCCCGTTTGCGGGAGACGAGTTCAGTTGTAGGTGCCTTTTATCGGTGAGCGTAAGGCACGCAGAAGGCTTCTGGTTGGGTGGAAATTTCCACTAGGCAGAGGAGCAGACAGGTATGAGCTATTTCTGACTGCCCTGAAAAATAGGGAACTTGTTGCTGAGGGAAGAGAAGCTAAAGGGAAAGATTCAAAGTCATCCAGAGAGTTAGTGGTTGAACGTCAAGCATTAAACAGCTTCTTTTAAGCACAGGTAATTTATGGACACATTCTCCTTGTTAAAAAAAGAAAAAAGTCACAGAAGTATATAGGATAAAATGTGGAAATCCCAGTCCACCCTGCCTACCGCCCATAAGATAACTCCTGTTACCATTTTGGTGTGTGTCCTCCCTTCCAGTCTCTTCCCTTTGCATTTCCCCCCAGTGAGGTAATAGATTATTCCTTGCTCGGTGATTTGTGCATTTCCCTATGCACTGTCTCTAAGAGATCTTTCCATGTTAGTCCCTCTAAATTGTAATTGCCCTTCTCCTTCTTACTACTGGAGAGATCTCAACAGCGGGCACTGAGCCAAGTGTTTCCTTTATAAAGAAATCATAGTGTTTCTTTATATTTATTGTTGATGATAAATTTTTGCCATTTTTGCTATTTAGTTGTTTATCATTTTCTCTTTGGAAGGAGTCATTTGAGATACCTAGGTGATTTTAGAAAAAAATACTTTCAAGGTAATTAACTGGCATTATCTGCCCTAGAAGTTGGACAGAGAGGAAGTTCAGTTTCTGAGGAGATGCTCTATTGTTTGTGCCCCGTGTTACATGTTTATTAGCTGTGCAAACTAGGAAGCTGATAGCTGTGGTCACTAGAAAGCTGGTATTTTCTGCATTTGAATATTCCCCTGGTTGCCATGATAAGGGTGCCATGATTCTTTTGCTTATTCTGTTCATTCTTTTCCTACCTATTCAAGGATATGTACTGTGTTTCTTCACAGAAATTTCCAAGGAAACTCTATTTCTTACGTTGAAGAAAATACATGGAAGTCATACACTTGGGCTGAGAAACTGTGAGTATGTTCTCTCCAAATATGAACATGAAAAACTAGCTGCATTGTAACATGTTTCTTGGTCAAAAGTTTTGAGGTCTGAGAAAAGTTCTGAGAAAAGGTATTTCCCTTTCCGTATCTCAAATCTACCTCTATTGATTGCAATTCTATATTTATTTTAAAAATTAAATTTGGTGGGTTCTCTTTAAGAGTCAACTTAAACTTACTTTCCAGTATGTAAAGAACGCATGATCATGTTCTCGATGTATAAAAATGAAATAACAGGAAGAGTGAAAACCTTCCGTGTGCCCTAACCCCCCACCCCTGAGGTTACCACTACTCTGAATTTAGTATATATCCTTCCAGATCTTTTTCCATGCATTTGTCTATGTAAGTATTTACAGATAGCAAAATAGGTTTGTTGTGTGATTTTCTTACCTTTTCTACATAAAGGGTAACATCCTATGACTGAATGCTTTCACTTTTTGACACGATTTAGATTTCTTCCCACTACATAGAAGGCTACCCCATCTATTTAAACTCCTGCATGATATTTTATGGTATAGATTTATCACAGTTAATACTTCCTGAGTTGCTGGATGCTTAGATTCTGTTGTTTTCTTGTCACATGCATCGCTCCAATGAATATCCTTGTACTTGCATCTTTGTCAACATGAGCAAGTATCTCTGTAAAAGAGATATCTAGAAGTGGAATTGTTGGGACTAAGACTGTGTAGGTAGAAAATCTGAATTGCCCTCAAAACGGTTGTGCAATTTATACTCTAATCAACAGGCCATGACAGCTTCGTTTTCCTACACCCTCTGCCACTGGGTATTTTTTTGGCTGGTGTGTGATGGGTGAATAAGAGGGGCCCCATCTGAATTTGAATTTTTCTGATTACTTGGGAATTTAAATATCATTATATGTCTGCCAAACATTTGTATTCTCAGAATTGTCTGTTCTTTGCCTATATTTTTGTTGTCTGTAATTGTTTTTATTGATCTGTAGAAAAGTCAGTTTAGACACAAGTGATTTTGGAAAAAATATTTATATTTAAAGTAATTGACTGGCATTTTTGAAGACTATTGTATCATTAATCATTTGTTCAACTTGGACAAGTCAAATGACCTGTGAATTAATATTAAAGGACATGACAGTCATAGTAATCTAAAAACAGGGATTATGACCACCCTCAAATAGACCCCCCTTAGTTGTATATCTTATTTGTAAGGAAAAAAATGCTAGAACTGGACAGTTGTTTTTTTTAATTTATGAATTTCTTAAATACTATATATAGTTTATATTTCCCATGATAGAATATGATGTGGAGATTTTATTTCCCAGACTTCTAAGAAAAATGAAAGTAACTTGACACAAGAGATAAATAACAGCAGTTCCCACTGTGGAGTAGAGAGTCGAGCGTGAGGGTAGGCTGAGCGGCAGGGGTAGGAAAAACGTTTTGGATTGTGTACATCATACCTTTGGAAGTTTGAGCCATATAAATATGTATTATATGTTTTCAAAAAATAAACTGAAGTTTAAACGTAAATTTTTAAATCCATTTGTTGTAGAGTTTATACAGTATAACATGAGTCCAGTAAGGTTAGAAGATTTCCAAGTCAGTTTGAGATTTATACTTGGTAAGACGGAGGTTCCTAACTTGGAGTCAGTGGTCCCCAGGGCAGGATTTCTTAACTTTTTATGTTCTGTGAATCTATTTGGTGATCGACAGAAGCCTACCTAAGAAGTGATGTTTTTAAATGTATAATAGGTTAAAATACATATGAAAACAAAGAAAACCAATTACACTGAAATACTCTTAAAGAATAGTTAGTAGTGATATAGTAATAAATCTGCTTTTCTTGCATTAAATAACAATATGCAGTGGTATTTATTATAATGGTAATTATCATATGCAGTGGCATTTATTATAAGGTGAAGGTAGTGATGAGAATAAAGGAATTTTGAGATATCTGCAACAAAGGCATGATATGAACATATCTGATTTCTACTGGGGGTCAGATGAGCTATACTGCTACTCTGTTGTGGTTTGCTGCCTACATTCATGATGGAAGGAAATGCCAATTTAGAGGTTTTTGAAAATAGAGACAGACATGATTTCCCATTCAGGTTCGTACGCTGCATCCAAGCCATTCTGTTCACAGACCTGTGCCCTAAAGGGATGATAAACAAATGGAAATTGCATGTGCGCTTTTGCATATATTCAAGAAAGTGAAGTTTTCTAGGAAAAGGGTTCATAGCTTTTATGAAATTCTCAGAAGGTTCTTGTCTCAAAAGATTGAGTCACAAATGCAGATGAAAAGAAAGACATTTGTTTTTCCTGTAAAATTGTATTCATGCACATGGTGATAAAGGGATGATTTGTTTTAAGTAAAGGTAGTATATCTGAAAATCAATACCTATCACTTTGAATTCATTTCACAAATATTTACAGAGCATCTACTATGTGCCAGGAACTGTTTTATGTACCAGGGATACAAGCCCAAGAATGAAAAGACCAAATATCCCAGTTCTGAAGGGATTTACAAATATGTAATATAAATAAATATATTAACTATAATAGATAGGTGTAATTTCAAGTAATGGTAAGTGCTTTCTAGAGAAAGCAAGCAGGGGAAGGCGAGTAAATCAATTCCAGAATGGCCTACTGTTGACATGTATGTATAGGTAAGCCAAAAAAAAACCACTCTGTGCCCTGTCAATTTCCTAGAAGTTACAGAGGTGGGGAGAAGGATAGTTGCCAGTAATGTAGAGTCAAGAATGAATATTGCAAAATTCAGAAGATTGCTTTAGTGAAAGGAAGTGTGATCAGAAGATAAACATGAATGTTTCACTAATGTTAGTTCATACCTGGTTTTGATGTTTTCATTTTGTAAGAAAATTTCAGATCCCCCTTTAACTCTGATTCCTATAGTTCTACATATTTTTGCTTTAGTCAAAAAATATTTGGAGTTCTCCAGATCAATATGTTTTATTCCAGATTGTTGCTATGTGAAGCTCGTTTTTGGTGTAATTTTTCGATGACACTCATTCTCAGTCTAACTTTCCTTTAAGGTTGAATTTATTAGGGTTATTTTAAAAAAATTACTACCATGTCATCCAAAAACTTCAGCGAAACAAATCCCATTAATTGAAAATACAGACTCTTTAGTTACTCCCTGTCTTACCGTGATATTCTCTCCTGAACCAAACAGTCTGACAAGGGCATCAGCCAATCAGAGAAGACACTGCCATCAACAGCTGAGTTTCCGCCTCCATCTCTTTTCTTTTCCTATTGAAACCTTGTCAGTATTTATAATTTTTAAAGTGAGAATTAGTATACAAGTTTCATATTTGTCCTGATTTTTTTCATATACCATCATTTCCTATGACCTTTTTGTATATCATCAACAGTGTACACATAAGTTTTGTTATGTGATATGGGGGGAGGTACAGTTTTTTCCAACTGTCTATTGTTATGAAGAGGGTTACGATAAACAGTGTTGGACATGTTGATTTGTTTTTTTCTCTTTGGATCATTTCCATGGAAATATGAAACCATTACCTGACAGAAATGGGAGAACAGTCATAGCATCACCTGGTGACCATTCCCCCTGCACACATTCTGGCCACTGCTGCTGTTCCTTGTAATGTGAATTTCAGGCGAGGTCAGGGTCTTTGAGGCATTCTCAGGGCTCCAGGAGTTCTTTGTGGGAATCAAAATTTTTTGTCTTGGGATCCTTTTAAATGTATGTGCCTATATTCTGTGTAATTCTGTGTAATGTGAACCACCGTATAACAGAAAGGAATTAATCTATGAGGTAGAATTAATATCAATATGTGAGTAAGAGACCCTGTGAGGGAAAGCAGAATGTTTATATGCAGAACTTGGTGGAAATAGTTCACAAAGCAACATAGCATGTTCTCAGATTCCCCAAGGTGCTTGAAGGATGTAAAACTGTTAATATTACCTCCCAGGAAGGTAATTCCCAGGGAAGGGAAATTTGCTTTTGAAATCTTAAAGACTTTCTTCTGTAGTGGATCTCTTATCACTCCCTTGCTCCACTCTGGGAGACACTGGCTGTATACTCTCCTGCTCATCAGGTGTGAAGAAATGGGTGCGAACCATCCTGCCAGGCATGTTGTCTTTCCTGAGGGACTAGGTGAAGCAAAGGCGTGAACATTCGTGGGCAAACTCAGGTGTCAGGCTTGTCTGTGAATTATTCCCGTTCCCTTCATTCTGTATTCTGGAAAAATCATTGGCAGGATCTCTGTTTTCTAATTTATTCTTCAAAGGTGCATATATTGAGGGTTTTTATTATTATTAATAATAACACTTTTCATTCATGTAATCCTGAGTTGATTCTTTTTCACGGATGCACTATCTGACTTAGGATATCAGTTATGCCATTCTAAAGTCCTCTCGTGCTCCCTCTCTTCGCTCTGGTTCATTGGCTATCAGCTCATTTTGTTTTGTTTTCTGCCCGTAACGGAGCTGGCTTTCTTTGTCATTTGGTCATTCC
Organism: Manis pentadactyla; assembly: GCF_030020395.1. Taxonomy (NCBI): domain Eukaryota; kingdom Metazoa; phylum Chordata; class Mammalia; order Pholidota; family Manidae; genus Manis; species Manis pentadactyla. Next base: position 151,466,006 of record NC_080022.1, read on the forward strand.
TGAGTTTAGTTCATCAGTTGAGATTCTCCTGCTTGTGTTTCCTGTCTCTCGGACAGAGGTGACTTGAGCTGCTGGGGCTTGTTATTCCTAAAGGAGTCCCTGAAAGTCAGAGGAGGTGGGAGGTGGCTTCTGGTGGCGAGACAGAATTCTCAACCTTCCCCCAGGTTCTGGGCCCCAGGCCCGTTGAGCACCGATGCTCCCACCTGGAGGAAAACGCCCTTTGCTCTCTGGCCTGAGGAGGGAGGATTTGGGGCCACGGGCTGCCCCTGCTCCTGCAGCAGCATTTCAGCTCGTCACCCTGTGGGTAATTCCAGGCCATTTCTGGTAGGGAAGCATGTGTGGAGCTGCTCCCACACTTTGAGGTAAGGTTGTGGATTTTTAAATCATGTCTTTTCCATCATTCTTAGGGATTTAGCTGGTGGTTGGAGGAGTAGAGACTTGGCATTTTCCCATTTGCCAACTTGAAATAGCACAACTTCTTAGGAGAACAGTTTTTTGTACCCCTGCTGGATCCTAGGGAAACTCAGGCAAATGCATATCAAAATAGAAGTATAAGAAAGTTTAAAGCAGCATTGTTTGTAGTAACGAAAGCTAGAAAAATCTTGATATCCCCCAACAGTACAGTGAATAAATTAAGTCTAGCATAGTTAACAATGGAATATTATTCTTTAGAAACATAATGCAAGGCACATAAGTAATCTTTAATTTTCTAGTAGCCACTTAAAAAATAAAAGTAAAAAGAAACAGATGTAATGTGAACGCATTTTATTTAACCTTCATGTCCAAAATAATAATATTTCAACATGTAATGATTGTATACATTGTTAAGATAGTCTACATTTTTTTCATACTGTCTTTAAAATATCCAAAGTATTATAATTTCTACATGCAACTGGTATGAAACTTATGCATTCATATTCTTTTTTCCATATTAAGTCTATAAAATCTCAGTTTAGTTGCAAGATTTTTATCGGAAGTTACTTGATCTCTCTTTAGATATCATAAAATTTACAGTTGGAAAAATAGCATCATATGGCCAGGTCATTGCAAAATACTGAAATGTTTTCCAATAACTGCATTCAAATATCAATTTTGAATTTAACTTTTAAAATAGTTAAAATTAATTAAATTCAACTTCAGCTTCTCAGTCACACTAGCCACTTTCAAGTACTCAGTAGGCACATGTAGCCAAGCATGTAACAGTAGGCCTTAAAGTGAACCAACCTCAGCTGCACCTGAGGATAGAATGAATTTGCAAGGTAAGGTTGAATGAAAGAAGCAATGTAGAAAATAATACATATATAATATGATTCCATTTATATACTAAGTTCAGGAAGAGGCAATACTGCACTATGTTGTTTATGGCTGACACCTCACAGGTAAGACCACATTCCAAAAGCAGGGAGATGAGTTAAAAAGTCAGGACAGTGGTTACCTCTAGTGGGTCAGAGATCTGTTTGTGATGCGAAAGGGGCACACTGAGGGCTTCTGGGATGCTGGCAGTGTTCTTGATATGAATGATGTTACCTGGGTATTTGCTTCATAATTATTAACATGGACATTTTAACTCTTTTTTATTAAGGTATCATTGGTATACACTCTGATGAAGGTTTCACATGAAAAACATTGTTTACTACTTGTCTTGTGTGTGCTACACTGTCTTCCCTGTGACCCCACACACACCATGTGTATAGTACCCCTCAATCCCCTTCTCCATCCCTCTGCACCCAGCCTTCCCCACCCCTCCCCTTTAGTAACCGCTAGTCCCTTCTCAGAGTCTGTGAGTCTGCTGCTGTATTAAATGGGACATTTTTCTTATGTGTATCTTAATGCACTTTTTAGTTCCCCGAAACAATATTTTAAGTGGAGGGGGGGCATTGAACAGCTTCACTTGCAGCCTTGACATAGTTCTGTGTGGGGCTCCCGTAATAAGGTTCAGGCAAAGAGAGTGGGAGGAAATGGCAGTTCTGCTGACGATGGTGCCACCCACAGTTGGGTTCTGAACGTGACTTGGGGATCGAGAGAGTAGGTACTAAATACACATTTTGGTGTGAGGAGTGGAAAGGTGTGTGTGTGTGTGTGTGTGAGGGAGAGAGAGGGACACAGAGGAGGACATGACAGGAAAGATGTGAATGAAAACAGAGCAGAGATCACCATCCCTAAATTAAATAAGAATTAGGTTGTTTAGGTGGTACCATTATCATTACCCAGGTCTCCCCCACATGTAGAAATTAGTCCGGTACAGTAAATCGTTGTAATTATTTTGCATTTTGATTCAGAAGTAACCTTTCCATTTTTCAGAATTCTCAGTGACAATCAGTTGAGTGAATTACATAAGGACTCATTTGAAGGCCTGCTATCCCTCCAGTATTTGTAAGTTAGTTACTCACACTTATTTATGAGCTTTTAGTTATATTATCTATAACATAAATAAGGGGTTTAAATTAGACAATTTCTATAATTTCTCCCAACAATAAAAATTTATAATTCTGTAAGTCTGTGTAGGGAGGGCACTAGCCACTCTCTAGCATTAAATACCTCCTATGTGTTTTCAATTTTTTAATTATATGGACAAGCTATAGATAGAAAAAGCCTTCAGTTACAGAGGAAAAGTTGTAATGAGGTCTGAGCAATTACAGACACCCATAGGAGCCTTGGTATGTAAGTGTTCCTATGCCCTCTGTTTATATTAACATTTAGTTTATGGCCTATGGATCAAATCCAGCCCATGGTCCATTTTTATAGAGCCCTTAAGAGTGATTTCTACATTTTTCAAGGGGTCTAAAAGGAAAAAAGAAAAAGAAAGAAAAATATGCAACAGAGACTTTATGTAGCCTGAAAAGCCTACAATATTTACTTTCAGGCCTTCACAGAAAAGATTTATAAAAGTTAGTTTAGTGAGATGAGTGGAATTAAAGTGAACCTCATATTGTCACTTCAAAGACAAGAAAATATAGAATACTTACATAAACTTGAATTCCATTAATCCAGAATATTTTCACAATTTAATCTAAATTAACATCGTTAAGTACTTAGGCAGATGAATTATGTAAACAACATTATCAAGAACATAGCTACCAAGAGAAGAGACTGGTGTTCAGGATTTCAATGCAGGGATTGTTGTAGCAATATTAAAAACAGATGTTTGAATTGGTGATTAACTGGTAGAGTTGGAAATGTTTACATTGACACTAAATAAGCATATCAGAAATGGCCCTAACTTCTCTAATTACCAACTAATTGGCACCAGTCTCATTGTCAAGTAATGCCTGCATAGTACCTTTTTTTTTTTTTTTTTTTAGATAATTATTTTTTATTGAAGGGTAGTTGACGCACAACATTACATTACATTAGTTTCAAGTGTACAACACAGTGATAAAACATTTATATACATAATTCTAGGTTCCAGCTATCACCCTACCAAGCTGTTACAATATCTTGACTATATTCCTTATGCTATACATTACATCCCGGTTACTTATTTATTTTACCATTGGAAGTCTGTCCTTTTTTTTTTTTTTTTTTGTGAGGGCATCTCTCATATTTATTGATCAAATGGTTGTTAACGACAATAAAATTCTGTATAGGGGAGTCAATGCTCAATGCACAATCATTAATCCACCACAAGCCTAATTTTCTTCAGTCTCCAATCTTCTGAGGCATAACAAACAAGTTCTTACATGGAGAACAAATTCTTACATAATGAATAAGTTACATAGTGAACAGTACAAGGGCAGTCATCACAGAAACTTTCGGTTTTGCTCATGCATTATGAACTCTAAACAGTCAGTTCAAATATGAATACTCATTTGGTTTTTATACTTGATTTATATGTGGATACCACATTTCTCTCTTTATTATTATTATTTTTAATAAAATGCTGGAGTGGTAGGTAGATACAAGATAAAGGTAGAAAACATAGTTTAGTGTTGTAAGAGAGCAAATGTAGATGATCAGGTGTGTGCCTGTAGACTATGTGTTAATCCAAGCTAGACCAGGGCAATAAAACATCCACGTATGCAGAAGATTTCCCTCAGAACGGGGGGGGGGGTGGTGGTGGTGGTGGTGGTGAGGTTCTAAGCCTCACCTCTGTTGATCCCCAATTTCTCATGCATAGTACTTTTTGTTTGGAAGTAAGCAGATACTATGAAGCTATAAAAGCTCAATGTTTATTCTTCGTCTTTAGCATGCAGAACTGTATATGTCATCCTTATTATGCTAATTAATGATGCTCTTTTGCAAACAGATTCTTCTTGCAAAATAGAAGCTTAAGGGAATCGGATGTAAAGGGCCTTCCACGACAATAAAAATAGTCCCTTGAGTTTTCAAACCTTCCAAGCCATAAGGGACACTTTTGTATTGATCTTAGGTACCTCTGCCATGTGGGCTCCAAACCTTCCAAACACAAATGAAATAACTGCTCAGTGGATTAGGCCCTTCATTACTTCTATTATAAAATATTTTGTAAGCTAAGTATTTCACTATCGTAAGTATTCTCATTGCTTTAAAAAAATGCCAATCGATAAAAAAGCCAAAAAAGAATATGACAACCACTGTGCCTCGTATTACAGGCACAAAGATGGGTAAGACAGTGTTCCTACCGTCTTATGACCACTGTGCATAAGCACTGAATGAACGACAAAGTGCTGCAGAGGCCCAGAAGAGGGAGCTATTTGAAAAGCCATTTATTTTTAAATGATCACTTTTCTTCTACTCCCCAGCTCTTCATTCATTTCATAAATATTTGAGTTTATGTCCATGCATCAGTTTTAAACATGGTAGACAGTGCAGGTAAGTAAGAAGGAAGTTTATGCTCAGAGGAAATGGATGTGAAAATACCTATATTAAAAAGAGGAAATGGATGTGGGCGGTGAGAGTTATGAATTGTTCAGGGAGCACAAAAGCGGGGAAAAAGACTTCAAGGTGGAAAAAAAGATGTTACAAGAGCAACGCTGTTAGGGCAGCCGCTTGAGGGGCTTTTGGGTATCGTCAAACAGACATCTTGGGAAGAATAAGTTTGCAAAAGAAGAGTGGCAGAAGGGCAGCACACAGGAAAAATACCTTGTCCTATAGAGTACATCGGGTGTTAGGGCCAGACCTTCTGGGGCTTCGAAGGCCAAGCCAAGGGTAACAAGCTGTCATGTTATCTCGGCAGCACTCTAGGACAAACTTCAGCCTGCTGGAAGATCACTTGGAGGGCTTCTCACAGCCCAAGCACCCACCCCACAGTTACTGATTCAGTTGATCCCGAGTAGGGCTGAGAATTTACATCTTTGATAAATTCCCAAGCGATGCTGGTGTTTGAGAACCACTCATGGAGACTTAATGTGGTGACTTTGTGCAGGACCGATTAGAAAGGAATGAACCAGAGGCAGACATACCCTTCAGAAGAGTTAATACACATCTAGGTGAAAAGTGAGGGATTAAGCCTGAATCAATGGAAATAAGAGAGTCACCTCTAATAGTCAAGAGTGAGTGATTTAAAATAAAAATCCGATCGCATGTTGTTGTTTTTTGTTGTCCCACCAATGTGCAACTGAAGCAGTTAAATTCATGGAATATTAAAGCAATGGAAACCAAAAAGGAGCTTCCGTTAAAATAATAGAAAGTATAATTCTGAATTAGTTTAAAGTAATTATTAATTAGAGGAGTAACCTCCTTTCGAATTATGTGAAAGACGTCTTTTATTTTTTCTGGTGTTGAAATGGCCTAGAAAGAATAAAACCAGAAAGGTTTGTAAATGTGAGAATATTCCTTTCAATATTGGAAATTATATATGGAGATGAAAACTTTTGAGCTCCTACTATGGAATTTGATGGGACCAGAAAAGTTGATCTAATCAATCCTTCTGCTGTCAGGAAGGATTATCTCAACAATCTCTCAAGATGTATGGTTGTATATTTTATTTATGAAGATAATGAAAATGAGACTTAGGTGAGGGCAGGGATAGGGGCTCTGGAAGGTTCACATAATTTCTAAGGTTTAGAGTTTAGATAAGAGCTACTTATTCAATGTGGTTATTCTAACCTCTACTAGTTATCTCTGCTAATGAGATATCTGATAGCTGAGACAATATTTTTCCTTTTCCTTTTCCTAGAGATTTATCCTGCAATAAAATACAATCTATTGAAAGACGTACATTCGAATCACTACCTTTTCTGCAGTTTATGTAAGTTACAAATACAATTTAATTATGTTTGGAATTTTTATAAACTTAATTGTAAACCTCTTTGTTATTCATTTTGAAATATTGAAATATTTTAAATGGAGAGCTACTAAAATTATGTGGCCACATCCTTTTTGTGTCTAGGAAACCCTGGTGTAAGAATTATCATATCGATCCGAGTGACTCATTCTAGAGCAGGGGTCCTCAAGTAGGGTGATTTTGTGCCCAGGCGACACTAGGCCGTGTCTGGACACATTTTGGTTGTCAGAACTGTAGCTATGCTGCTGGCATCTGGGGGGCTGAGGCCGGAGATGCTGCTCAATAGCCTACCGTGCCCAGAACAGCGCCCACATGGGTTATCCAGCCCAAGATGTCAACAATGCAGTCATGGAACCCTTTTCTAGAGAATTAAGGATCACTTAGATGAGTGTGTTTTGAGCACTTATTCCTTTATATCTAGCAATACATGTGTAAACATGAAAGTATAAATCTTTCATACAAATATATTTTTATTCATATTTTCTGTAATAATACCACTGATACCAGGAAAAAAACCTAGATGTCAATTACTAATCCATCTTTCTCTTTTTTATAAAACAAGTATACTTGATAGACAATCTTTTTTTTCATACAAATGTTAAAAATAAAACAAATGTCTTCCGTAGTGAGATTTCTTTAGTGTACGAGGAAGTATTGAGGTTACGTTTCATCATATACAGATTAGAATCCCTGCCAAGGGGTAAATCATCTGAAATAATTTTTTCTTCTTCTTCTTGTATATTTTTTCTTGTAGAAATCTTGGTTGCAATCTAATTACAGAACTGAGCTTTGGAACATTTCAGGCCTGGCATGGAATGCAGTTCTTACACACATTGTAAGTGAAATAGAAGATGAATATGTGTAAAAAAAATGATGTGTAAAAACATGATACAGTTACTGGTTAGCAGCGGGTAAGCTCAGTATGAGCTCTGAAAAATTGTGTTAAGATCCATTTTTTTGCAATGAGGAAAGGAAGGTACAGAGAGGGGCCAGGAGACATGTCTGAGTCATACATGGCAGGCTCCACTTTCCTGATCTTTCGCACAGGCAACAACCGCACTCCAGCATGTAACACCCATGCCAGCATTGTCACGGGGGTCCACGACTGTGACTCTCTCCATGGTGGGTGGGCCTCACAGTTCCACTTCTGAACCTAACTGTTTCCTGCTCTGGGAACACAGCGCTGAAAGAACTGGGCTTAGGACAAAGTTCTCCAGGGAGCAAATGGTGTCGGTGCTTCCTCAGCCATCAGTTTCTTTTAAATGAAAGGAGTTCTGAAAACTTGCCACACGGATCTTCTCTCCCCAGTCACCCAGAAAAATACCTTTCAAACTGTGTTCACCTCTGATGTGAATTATCTGAGCAGTAGGAACCTTTGAGGAATGGGAAAAGATGTTAGTGTTAAGCTGTCATGTGCAAAATAGTCATAAAGAAAATACATTGCTGTAGCCTCATTCCATAAAGTTTCTTTCCTGACTATCTAATAAGGAATGGGGCTTTTCCTCCCTTTTGCTTGAGTGCTCTGTGGCACAGCCGAGTTCTCTGTGACACAGGCAAATCACTGGTTTCATAGTTTTCAGTGAATCAATCTTGCATTTCTTTGGCTAAATTTTTTCCTAAGACTTACTCTTTGTGATGCTGTTATACTCAGAATTGTTTTCTCAATTACATTTTTGGATTGTTCACTGCTAGTGTACAGAAATACAGCTAATTTTTGCTTACTCATTTTGTCTTCCACAACCCTGCTGACCTCATTGATTAGTGCTAACGGTTTTCTTCTAGATTCTTAGGAATATGTCTCGTGGGCTTCCAGTTTCCCAGGAATGTGTTGGAGCCTTTCAAAGTCTCTGTGAACATCTCCTCCCTGAGCTTGTCCTTTTACGCTTTTTGGTTGGACTATTTTTTTGTCCACTGCCTCACACACCTACCACATTAAACCATTTACCTGTAATTGTTTTAAAAAATGCCCTCTGAGGAGAGGCTTTTAGCACTAGGCAGCTCCCAGTCAGGTCAAAGACAAGCCTTTCAGGTAAGGTCCTCCAGGGCACCACCAGACAGTAACACGGAGACAAGTCTTTGGGAAGGAGGCTCTGAGGGACCTCGGGCTGTTTTTCAAAGCTATCACTGGACGGAGAGCAAAGGTCTAGGAGAAGTTAAAGCAGCACAGATCTCACTGTTTGTAGAGAAATTAATGTTTTTCTTGAACAAATTCTCCCCACATTGCTGTAAGCCCACTGATTAAATATCCAGAGTTTGGAAAAAGCTGGTTTGGCCATTTCTGCTAGCTTTTTGTTGTTGTTGTTGTTGCTTTTATAGGATAAATTTTCAGATGTCCTTACTCCATCATTTTCACTGATTCTCCTGCAACATGGTTTTAAATCTCTAAAGTCTCAATGAACACAGGCTAATTAGATATTTAAGCATGGGAGATGATTAGGGAAAAGGAATAAAAAGAGAAAATGTAATTCTCATAGAGGTTTCCCAGATGGGTAGATCAAGTTCGAAAAGGTATTTCTATATTTAGTGCTGTCAAAATTGAGGTTAAAGTAAAAGGTGTCTTAAATCCCTTTCTCCCATACAAGTTAAACCCAGGCTTTGGAACCAGAACTGAGTTCAGATTTCAGCTCTGCTTCTTAGTACTATCTTGATGATTTAGGACAAGTTATATAACCTCTCTTTACCTCAGTTTCCTCGCTTGTAAAATGGGGTAATAATAATATGTATCACATAAGGTTATTGTGACGATTAAATGTGAAAAGCTGATCACAGATGCCTGGCACCCAATATATATTAGTTGTGATAATAATACTCTGCAAAATGTACTGATGATTCTTGAGTAAAGTTAATTTACAAGAAGATTTTCCCTTCCTGTTTTTTTTTTCTTTTGGTCTGTTGTTTGTTTTAAAGAATTGGGAAGAAAATCTCAGCATTTTGGAATAAAAATTTGCATCAAAAATGAATTTGTTCATTGTATTGATGTGTAAGCAAAATGTTATTTATTTATTCAAAAAACTTTTATTAAATACCTAGTAAACACCAGGCACCATGTCAGGCACAGGAGTGACACTGACAGTAAAGTGTGGTCCCTGCCCTCAAGGAGCTGACAATCCAGGAGACTGACTAAGTGAACAGGTGGTTGCGTGCAGTGTAGCCAAGGCTGTGACAGGTGCAGGGGTTTTACCGCCTCCTCTCAGGTTTATCCCTTTCTCTTTGGATCCAAAAGCAAGGAACTGGTCCTGCTGTCACTGCGTGGTTTAAACTGTGGAACTGTTTTAATTTCCAGAACTGAAAGAAAAGCACCTTGAATTACGGAGGACCTAGGAATACCATTTCCTTCAGAGCAAGGGGATTTCCTCCCAGCATAGTCACTTTGTGGGATTCTCAATCTGAAAAGTTTTTGCTTTCCACTTTTTTCTGTGTTTTTCCTCTTTCTGTTCTCCCCTTTATCATCTAGAGACCTAGGTAGGTAGTTCCCAAAGGAAGAGTGCTTTACAGACTCTAAGTGTGATTTATAGTTAAAGACAGATAACAATTTTTTCTTTTAACCTTTAAGTCCTATTCCAAAAAAAAAAAAAAAAATGAATGCAAGTTTCGTGACATGCAGATAATTTTACTTCCATTGCATTTTTTCAGAAACCTCAGTCTTAATCCTCTGACAACTGTTGAAGATTCTTATTTTCTCAAATTGAGAGCATTAAAATATTTGTAAGTATTGCAACAATCTCATGGTTTATGAGATGATTTCTGCTCTTTTACTTTCATCAGAGATTACCTATTTTGCACTTTGGCTAAAAAAAAGTAATTTTAATTTTACCTGGGTTATTGAAATAAGAGTTTTGGACAAAGAAAGAATTAAGAAAGAATGTATATGTGCAAGACAAGCTATCAGAGAAAGAGAGTGGTGCTGAAGAACGCACATAGATATGGAATGTGCACATGCACGTAGAAATATAACTTATTCCAGAAAGCCAAGAGGAATACGGTGTATTTAGAAAAAGTCAATAATCTAGAGAGGTGGGTGCAGGTGAGAACGAGGAGCAGGGCGATGACAAAAAGATCATAGTGTTCAGGGCCAAGGTCATTAATTTTTAAATTTATTCCATAATTTCTCTCTGGAATTATCATCTGTGGCAGATAAACTCCTGCTGGCTAGACAGAGAAGCCAAAACTGAAGTAATAATGTGTCATTAAGTATCTTTTTAAGTATAGGGCTTTTGTCTTTGGGTTCGTATCATAAACGTTTGTGCTTTTTTACTTCAGAGACATGGGAAAAACCCAAGTGACACTTAAAACACTTGAGAGCATCGTCATGATGAGCCCCAAGTTAGAAAAACTGTAAGTTGATTTTTCTTGTATTTATTTTCACTTAGTTGATTTTTTAAGCTTTCATTATTTTATTAAGTCAGGCTTATTGAAGTATGATTTTCATGTATTAAAATTGGCTAAGTGTACAGTTTGATGAATTTTATCAAATGTATAGTTACGTAACCACCACCATTCGAAATGCAGAACCCGTGTTGTCTCCAAAAAGGCCCCTTATGGCCGTTTGCAGGCAAACCCCTCCTCCCACCACCAGCGCCTGGCCACCACCAGTCTGATTTTCGTCCCTGCAATTTTTGCCTTTTCCAGGTCTTCTCAATGAACTCATATCGCATGTAACCTGTTGTGTTGGCTCTTTTTACTTAGCATAATCTTTTTGCGGGTCATCCATGTTGTTACAGCTGTCCCTCCTTTTTACTGCTGAGTAGAGTTCCATACCAGTCATCAATTAACGAACATTTGAGTTGTTTCTAGTTTGGGCTATAAAAAGCTATGACAAACATTCACACGCAGGTCTTTGTGTGAACATGTTTTTGCTGCATCATATGCTAGGTATGTATTTAACTTTTGAAGAAACTGCTAAGCTGTTTTCTAAAGTAGCTGCACCATTTTGCATTCCAGAAAGCAGTGCATGAGAGTTGGCTGTTGCTCCACATCTTCACCTGATCCTTATATTCAGTGTTTTACAAATGTTAGCCTTTCTTGGAGGTGTGTGGTTGTGTCTCATTGTGGTTTTGATTTGCATTTCTCTATTAAGATCTATTAAGATCTCTAATCTCTGATGATGTTGTCTATACATGTGCAGACATCTTCTTTAATGGCATGTCTGTTCAAATCTATTTTTTAATTAGATATTTGTCTTACTGTTGAGTTTTAAGAGTGCTTTATATATTCTCTAAAACGTCCTCTCTCTCAGATATATGTTTAGCAAATATCCTCTCTCAGGTTATAGCTTGTCTTCATTCTATTAAAAGTATCTCTGAAGACCAGAAGTCTTTAATCTTTGAATTTTGATTAGCTCTAGTTTTTCTTACAGGTTTGTGCCTTTTTTGTGTTTTATCTAAGAAATCTTTGTCTGGGAACCCATTGCCAGTCCAAAGTCAGAAAGATTTTTCTCTTATGTTTTCTTTCAATAAGTTGAATACTTGTTGGTTAATTAATTTAGGTCTATCTATGATCCATTTTTATTAGTTCATTTTCACATATAATGTGAGATAAGGGTCAAATGTCATTTTTTATCTTTGCAGTTTAAAAAAATGTTTCTGTAGGACTTTCTGACAATTTATTACACAACTTACTGCACCTTTAATTGTGCCATCCCCCTCCAATGCGGCAAGCTAACAGAAATTTGGTATTATGCTAAGGCTAACTGATGGCCTTACACAAGATTAGTATGGGGAACACCCCTGCATTTAGCAGTCTGCTCTCGCCGTTTTTGTCAGGTCAGCTGAGAAATGACTATTTTCCCCTCACCGTCAGATCTACTGGCCACTGCTCTAGCCTCGTCTTCGTCAACATCCCACAGCATCTGCCAGTCAGTCTGTCTCTTGTCAGCTACATGCCTTCCTCTCTGGGTATCCAAATAATTTCCCTATATGCTTAAAATACTAAAAACACACTGAAAAAATGAAATTCCTATGCATAATGTTATCTAATGAAGAGTTGATATTCAAATTTCCTCAGTTGTCTCCGTTATGTCATTTATTTCTAACAGATCAGTGTCACCCAGTTCTAATCCCTATCACCATTATTCTAGGCCTACGATACCCACTTCCATTCTTACCCTACTGTTAGGCATCTCTGTCCTCCTGTTTGTTTACAGTATTCAAGAACAGCGGTTGGCCAGCTCATCCCTACCCAACTTCACAGGCCATATGTTCCAAGAACTCCTTTTGCACAGCCCTGTGGGAGGCCTGGGCCTGCCTCTTCTACCTAGTCAAGTAACTCCTTTCCCACTGATTTAATTCTCCGTGTTTCAATGTATAGGATTTTACCTAGCCGTATGGCCTGCTGCCTCTGCCAATTTAAAAGTAATATTGAGGTTTTCTACAATACAGTCAAGCTGCATTGTGACAGTGAATGTCTGACAAACATCGCATATTGTGGTGAGTTACCGTTACCCGATGATGTTTTATTTATGTTTTAACTGTTAATTTTTAAACTAATGGTGTTAATTGCATTATTTTTATTAATTCATTAAGAGTTCAACTCCCTACATTTCTAAGAACTACTCCTTTGGATTCTCAGTTACATTAAGCTAACAGTGACAGTGATCCACATACTTAAATGAACAAGAGAAAGGAATGGAAGGGGAAAGAATGAACATTAGTGGCCACATCCTGTGTACTGTGCTCTCTGCCTGGTGCTTAAGCCCTGAATGAGAACTTACTCACACAAGTATTACAGTTCACAATCTGATTTTATATGCATTAGGTCTCACGTGCCCTTTGTCTTGTAGGACAAGTATAGATATGTTTTTGTTTATTTTGTTTTTGCAATTTTTATAGAGGAGTACAAGTAGTGCTATTTTATGAAAGTTTCCTTTGGAACCTGAGAGTTTCTGGTTCTATAACCAGAAGCTGCTGCTCAGCCCACTTAATGGATGGGAAGGCTCTTCTGTTCTTAGACTGTCCAACTCTAAATTTGCTCTGAACTGAAGCCTTTCTATCCCCAAAAACACTCAGGTGCTTTTAAGTATTTTTCTATGTAGTAGGTTTTATTGGCACTAATGTGATGACTTCCAAAATATGCTTTCATGCTCAGATAGCTTGAATACAGGTCTCTGGGGCACATCATAAAGTGATCTGGGGCACATCACAAATAATACTTTGCTTCTTCTATAAATACAATGTTGCTTATTTAAAATAAAACATTTTTTTGCCAGTTATATCATTCCCTTCTCCCACTAAAGGTGGGCAAAACAGGCATTTTCATTCTACTTCTATAGGTGAGGAAAAATGAGGTCCAAGTGTTATATATTGTAGCCTAGTGCTCAGGTCTGCTAGCCTCGGTTTGGGGCTCTCTGCAAGCCCATGCTCCTCCTTCCTCACGACCGATACCTCCTCCTCTGACCCTCACCACCACCACCAAAAATACTTGTAATTCTGGAAAATAAACCCAGCTGGCCAGTGAACTTGTGCAGGTGCCCTTGGCCTTCACGTAGTCAGAAGCTTTGGATGGTTCCCCAAGTAAAGCTGGAAATACTAGAAATGAAATTAAATGAAAGCAAAGCAGGTGTCTGAAAAAATTTTGTTTTTTTCCCTTTTGCATTTTAGGACCTCAGGTATTGTTCCTTTGATTTATTGAGTATTCCACATTGATATAACAACCTGACAGCTCTCTTAACCCACACCCCTGATCCCTGCTCAAATTTAAGCAAAGAGCCAGGGTAGACATGGTGTTTTTTTGTTTTTGTTTTTTCCCCCTATATAGAGCCTTCTCTCATGGGGGCTGGGATATATGGAAGCAGGGACCAAGCAAAGGAATAGGTTGGTAGGTGGAGAAGGGCATATGTAGAAGAGAACTTGATTGCAGTGGGTGGTGGTGGTGTGGTCATCTGTGATGGTAGCAAGAACAGGAACACACTGCAGAGGTGGTGAGAGAAAGCTGTACACTCCCTTTGCATCTGAAGCACTACAGGATGGAGTATGTGAACGTGAGGAGTCACTGTTAGATCTGCAGAGAATCTAGCCGAGGGCGAGTATTTGTCTTCTAGCCTTGGCTTTTCTTGAGCACGGGACAATTGGCCGTTGGGGACCAATGGAATAATCCTGCACGTAGTACTGTATTTTGCACTATGGAGTGTTCCTAGCAGGAAGCGGCTCTTTCAAAAGACATATTCCTCTCCTTTTGTTGATGCCGACCATAGGTTTAAGTTTGTGTTTATTTTTCTCCTAATCAAACCTCAAATGTTTGCTGAGTCCTGATCTGTTTGACTGAGGTATATGGTTATGGACTGACAAAAAGCTGTCTCATCAGTCTTTCATTATCAAAAGCAGTCTCTCCTTTTTTTTAAACTGAGGTATCATTGATATACAATCTTATGAAGGTTTCACATGATCAACATTGTGGTTTTGACATTCACCCATACTATCAAGTCCCCTCTACCCACCCCCAACCCCATTGCAATCACTGTCCATCAGCGTAGTAAGATGAAAAGCAATCTCTTCTTTTTGACAGATGATGAAACATCTATAGGGAACCCAGAAGGGTCGTTCATGAAGGCATTACAATCCCGGAGGAAGAGTAACAGCCCTGAGCTGACTATCGAGCCAGAGAAGGCGGCCGCAGACAAAGATGCCATCAGTTGGTCAGCCTTCAAAAATGAGCAAGAAGACTTTAGCAAGGAAAGTGTTGTTAGTGCACTAAGCTACATATTACCTTATTTCTCTGATGAATATCTGGAAGGTGCAGAATCAGCACTATTACAATTCATTAATCAACTTCTTTCAAACCTACAAGGAGTAGATGAGCCTGTGGGGCATTTGCAAAACAACGTAGAGAACACTTCTCTTCCACCTGAATCCAGCATTTCAGCTTACAAAAATAAACAGGGAATAATCTCTGTTCTGGAAGATATCATAGATGCCATGCCTCTACGTTCCAAACTTCTGAATCCCAGATTTCACCCCCAAATCTCCACCAAAACGTTGGAAACTGCCCAATTACAAGAAAACAGCCCACCAGACATTCAGAGAATAGGGAGGAGGCTGGGGCCTTTGAAGGTGGTCATCAAGGGCCCAAAGGGCATTCGGGAGAGGCGACGCAGACAAATGAGGAAGGCTGGCATCAACGGGAAGCAGAGGGCCCAGCTCCTTGCGGAGAGCACGGCCGAGGAAAAAGGCATCACGACCCCATCCCCAAGGGCGCCGGAGCAGCCTCACGTGGAGCAGCCCCCCAGGGAAACCGCAGGAAGCTCCTTCAACCCAGAGTCTTCATTCCGAGGGGAACAGGAGGCAGCCGTCCCTTCTGTCCAGTACTTGATGGGCAGGCCTCCTGCTTCCAATACTCCAAAATCTCTACCTGAGATTAAATCAAAATCGAAAGACCTAGCTGACAGTATTTTTGTTTTAGAAGCTGCAAGTGCTGGAATGAGAAATATGAAGGCTTCTGAACCAACCTCACACTTAAGAGAAAATTACCTCTTTCCTGAATCTTTGCGGCATGCGGGTCACAAAATACTCAAGGACAAAATGAGTAGACAGTTCAGCAATAAAGGTTCACACAATAGCCCGATGGTTGTGAACAAGCCTCCACTCACTGCAGTGAGCCTTATAAACTCCCCTTCACAAGAGGCTTTTTCATCATCAGAACTGACTTTTCAGAAAAATAATTTTCCAGATTTGTTTTCTCTTTTGGATCCAACTCTCAAACTGACCACGGAAACACAACAGGAACATGACAGTGTGGGCACTGGCTTACCCTCCACATCCACAGCCTTCCCTTTCCCAGGGAGCTCAACTGCAGGTGACCACCCCGAAGCTCAGCTAAACGAGCAGCTGCGGTCCCTCATCACCGACAGTGATGTGAGAAGGCTCATTTCTCGTGTTTGCTGGACTTTGAAAACGGGCTGCTCGGAGACCCACCTGAAACCAGCCTGTGCCAAGCTCATCTTCCAAACTGGCCTCCTGATGAAGCTTCTCAGCGAGCATCAAGAAGCAAAGGAGCCCAGGGCAGACTGGGATACAGACCAGTGGGAAACAGAAAACTACATCCACGGGAGTCCAGAAGCCCAGAGTGAACAGGAAGAGCAGGAGTTCCGTGAGGTGAGGATAACTCCCAAAACATGGCCCCCAGCCTGTTGGTCAGTTTGGGACATGGCATTGAAGCACCCCGGCAGGAAGACCGCGGCCCCTAGTCTGGGTCTTGTCTTGGCCTGGGCCTTTGGGGAAGACAGTGATCTCCCACTGTGCTCATTAAAGAATGATGCCACAATTGCTGGGGTAGGTGAGGAGGGGCCCTAACACCCAAGATAAACCAAGAAAATGCTGATTTATCATTAGCATTAGATTTGGTATGTTCTTGAAAAACATTTATGCTGTTGAATGAAATAATGAGATGTTATAAGAGCTTTTATCCTTTCCACCTCTTTGTTTTTGAGAAGACTTTTTCCATTATTTTTCCAGTTCCCAAAAGTTCTGGTGCATGGGTATCAAATCAAAGTCATCTTGGCATTGTCAGTGACAGGAGCAGTGCTGGTGTTGATTACAGCTTTCTGTCTCATTAAGGTAAGGACAATTAGTTCAGGCTTCCAGAGGATAATCTGTCTTTAGATTCAGAGTCCACAAACTGAAAATCAAAGCCTCTCTCCCACCTCTTACTACTTGATATTCCTTCTTAGTCACCAGGACCGACATATGCTTTATTCTCTTCCTGCAAAGTATATGCCAGAGACTTTTAAAGGAACCCCCCTTGCCGGAGATCTCTGTGGAACTGACACCAGATAATGAGCCATTAGACTGTTTTGAGAGGTTTAAGAAGGCCAGAGTTGACATGACAGTAAAGTATCTTCAACTCAAAACTAAGTCGATTTGACATCAGTCATTCTTTCTACCACTGATTTCTTTCCTTGTTGACTGGAATAATGAGGGATGTGTAATCTCCACCCTCATGAGCGATCAGTCACCCTGGAAGAAAGGACACGGCTAAAAGATAAAAGTGTGATCTTGTTGATTCACTAGCTTTATTTAGCAACTTTCTTCGCCATCACGTAAGGCACTGTGGAAATAGGTTCAGTCAGATCACTGCAGCTAAAGCCTATGTCAGGGTTTCTAAAGCACTTGGTATTGACGGTCCTTCTGGAGCTGGCTTGCCTGCCTGCCTTTTGTTCAATAACAGAATGGTTTGTTACTTTTCCCAACAGGCAGGGCTGACAACAACAGAGTGATTTAATTAGCCGGTAATCCTGACTCTACCTTACGAACCCAACCTCATTTCCTATATGTACCTTTTCTACTGTCGCGGCAGCCTTCTTTTCAGCCAGACCAGCTCCCAGGATGCCCAGTCGCATGCCCATTCCTACTTTTGTCTGTTCCTTTGCCCATTTAAAATTCCCTTGTTTCGCCTTGTAGAAGTCCCTTGAGTCTCTGAAAGCCAACTCAAGTTCATGTTTCTTCATGAACCCTTGCCTAAATACTCCAGTCCTCCTGGTCCTAGTCCTTCTGTGAGACTTACTACCATTTCTTAGAGCCCATGGTGAGGCATTCCTCTCCCCTGCGATGTTAATATGATAAGCAGTTTTTTAAACGTCAGCTCCCCAAGAGAGAAACACCAAGGTCAACACACGGTGGAGCAGAGCAGAGATAGTTATTTTTATAGGGTTATAACAATTTATTTTCTTTACTGATCAGAACACAAGTGTTGAAATATTTTTTCATAAACATGGAAACATTTAAGTGAACTAAATATTTTAAAGTGCACTTCTGTCTTTTGTACAATAATAAAGTCATTCAGTCTAGGGCAATAGAAAGCAAATAAGACCACAGCCTTGAGGTCAAAACTTCACAGTAGAGATGTTTAAGGACCGAATGGCTTCCTGGCCTATCTGTCTTGAGTAAAACCTGACTGGATGGATGAACTGCTAAAGAGAAACTTGTACCTGAAGGTCACTTGGTCAGGTCGCTTTAGTGTGCCACAGAGGCCTCTCCCTGTGATGACCTGAAACCCCCTGGTTGTGTAGACACAGCTAGTCTGTGTGTGGAACAGATATATTTCTCATTGTCATGTCATACTCTGGCATTCTGACTTTTTATCAATGCTGTGATACTAATCAGTTGAGATTGCACCGAGTGAGTTCTCTCTTGGAGAGTCTCTGAGTCTAGGACACTGGTAGCTAGCATGGGGTCAGCTTGCCAAGGCCTCTGGGAAGGGAGTCATTGGCCATTGCCCAGGCAGTGACCACTGTACCCCAGGTGACAGAAGTCCTTTTGCTGTTTTGGAATTCATATAAGCTTCCATAGTGCTTTTAATGTCCATGTAGTTTAACCTTGCATTTATATATATGTAAGTATATATATGGTTTCATTGTTTCTTCTCCTCACTTAGATGATAAGCTTTTTGAGGACAGAGACCATGCAATGTTTTTCCTGTGGTAGACAGTAATGGTGTTCAAGGGGGAAAGAGGAGGCAATGTCAGTTCCACAGTAAGGAACAATGCCACCTAACAATGATCTGAGGTAGCATACGGAGTCCAGCAATAGACTGACCCGTGTGTTCCTAGGACTTTTGAAATGTCACCTTTTAATATTCTCATCGGTGGAAGAAGATGAATAAATGGTAATAGAACAGCTCCCTAACTATATGGGGGGGAGGGAGAAATAACAGCAGATCTCTATTTGTCACCTTAAATATACATATTTCAACAAAAAGAAAAGAAGAATCCATGAAAGTATTAGGAAAAAAATAGAAGCCATAAGCAATATTTTTATATCTTGTGGTGGGAAAGAGCCTTCTAAGCCTTATATGACAAGCAGATGCCTTTGATAGATTTGATCACCTTGCCTGTGACACCATTCGTAAACTTAGTACTGATTTATGCCAAACTTCCGACTACATCTGCCATACATTTTCTGATTTAATCCCCACACTCCTGGGAGGATGGTATCACCGTCTCTCTTTCACAGACAAAGGAGATCAATTTGAGGCCCCAAACAAAGGTAGAACCCAGTTGTGCTCAACTGCAAAGTCTGTGCTCCTTCACTCACTGTTGTTTTTCCTCCTTGAAGATAAAAATCCTGAGAAATATTTGAAACATTGAAGTTGAGTGAAAGCCACTGAAAGGATTAGTATATTTAATGTAAAAGTTTTCTACATCTAGGGGAAAAAGACAAACGATCCAGGGGAGAGGAGGACAATGGCAAGAGCAGGAGGCGTGCCGGCCCCGCCGCCAGTCCCTCCGCAGGGCCCGGCGGGTGCGGGTTTCCAGGAAGGCCTCTGCCACCTGACGGTATAAAAACAGTGTCTGATATTTTCTTCTGGTTAACGTGTTGTTGCATTTTTTAAATCCATCTAGAACTTGTTTATTTGCTGTTCAGTGAGGTTGAGGCAGAGAATCTAACGTTTTCTCCCACATGAAGATCCAATTGTTTTAAAATCCTGTATTAAATGCTTTATTTCTTCTTCACTGATCAAAAATACTGTCTGTGTCTGGACTCTATTCTGTTGATCCAGTTACCTTTTCTTGTACTAGTAACACACTATTTAATTCCAGGTGCTTAATAACTTATTTTAACATCTAATAGAGTGAGCTCCTGCCCTTTGATCTTCTTCATACATTTCATAGCTTTTCCTTCATATTTTCTAATATTTTCCAGAAAAATATTAGCTAGCTAGATTTTAATTTAAAAATTATCATCGGATTTGAATAAGATTGCTTTATATTAGTAGGTAAATTTGAGGAGAACTTACATCTTTACAACAATTTAGGAATGTGGTATCTCGGGTCATGTATTCATGTCTTCTTAAAGTCCTCCAGAAGAGTTTTAATGTTTTCATCACATAGGTCTTAGACGTTTTTTGTTAAGTTTACCCTGAGGTACTTTATGCATTTTTGCTGATGTAAATGGGGTTTTCTTCCATTTTAAAATTAGTTATCCATGGTATATAGGAATGCTTTTGAGGTTTGTATATTGATCTCTTGATTTTGTATCTTAGTGAATTCTCATATTATTTCCAATAAAATTTTAGTTGGTCCTCTTGGGCTTTTTAGGTTATTCATCACTTCAAATGCAAATATGTTTGTCTCTTCCCTTAACAATACTTCACTTTTCCTATCACATTGATTAGGACCTGCTCAACATTAATGAATAGTCGCAGTAGTAATAGGCACCCTACTCTTGTTCTTTTCTTTTTTCCACTCTTGTTCTTGAATTTAAAACAGTGATGCTGTTTAGGATCCTTGCGGATAATTTCTGTTCCTAGTTCCAAGAGTTTTTATTAGGGATTATCTGTTGAATGTTATCTAAAACAATCAGTGAAATATATTGCAAGCTACCTGCACGATCTCAAGTTAGGTACTGTGGAGGACTCCAAGGACAGTTAAATAGAACAGAATTCCTGTCCCCAAAACCGTTATCATCCCACTGGTAGATGAGATTTAAAATAAAAAGATGAATAAAGATTTGGAAATAGTGGTCATCATGTTAGATAATCATATCATGTTTTCTTTCAAAACAGATGTGCTCCCGTAGAAGAGCAGCGCTGGATGAAGAAGAACGCTCAGGGTAAATATTGATCTGGCTGTGTCAAAGTAGAATTTTAGAACTAGAGGAAAGCTTAGAACTCATCTGTTTCAATCACGTCATTTCACGGTGAGGAAACCATCAAAGGCAGGAAGAGTACTTACCCTACTGCCTCTCAGAAGCAGCTCCCCAGCCAAAGCTGAGTTAGAATGCGACTGGCACAGACGCATCTGCTGTCACGAGGCCTGGAAGGAAAGCGACTGGAGGGGGAAAGGTTTTGGTTGTACCTCTTCCTGCTGGGGGTGGACATGAGGCCTGGCCAGTGGACTGCTCATAGGCTCTGGGGAAAGGGCAGAGAAGGCCACATGGTCCTAGATGCTAGTCTCCTTCAAAGCTGATGGAAGGTCGAATATATGAGCCCTTCCTGTCAATCATCCCTTCGCATCCTACTGGCTTTCGGGTCCCCAGTGTCTGTTGCCTTTAACCAAACCTCACAGAATTTTAATTGGGAGAAACCTCAGTCAGGAATTTACCTCTACTTCTTATAATAAAGAAATGGAGAAGGAGAAAAGGAAATGATCTTGCCCCGTGGTCATACTGAGAGCGAGTAGCAGGAAGAAGACGGTTCCTTCCCACTGGGGACTTCTCCACTGGTCATTGTGCTTGGGCTGTGAGCTCCATTTTATGTCATGACCCACTACACGTACCATATAGTCATGAGTAGTTTCTAAAACAAGCTTATTATGCACTCTGATTTTTTTCTATTCCATTTGTATTCAAAAGAATATTTTGTGTTTCAGTGCTGGTCATGACCTTTAAGCTGATTTCACAACCCATTCACTTGTCAGTGAGAGTCTGACACGTGAAAGTTAGTGAGTTAGTTGGACTCAGCAATAAGTTGGTGTGATTCAACCTGTAGGAGAAAGCAGTAGGGAAACGGAAGCACCTTCTCCCCCACCCACCAGCAAGTGACACATGTGAGACTGAGTCCAAAGGATACTGGTGTAAAATGCCTCTGGAGAGAGTGAAACGCTTCTGCCTGGTGTGCTTGAGCCGTTCGCTTACTGCACAAGGGCACTTGGCCAGTGGCCAAGAAGGTGTGTGGGGCTGAAATCCTGCCTACACTCCATGCCAAGCCACATACAAAGGTCTCCCCAGAGACACTGTGGGGCTATAAGGGACAGATACGGAGAAGTTCTGAAGCTCAGCATGCATGGAATGATTTTCAGGATCCCAGGTCTGTAGTGATTTTGCTTGTGATGATGGACTGAGGTACCCATTTGGTCCTAATAAGTCAGAGATACACATTGTGAGAGACATGAAAAATAGCATGAATCACTAATTATTATCTGTGTGTGTGTTTTCCTCTAAGGGGCTTCTTTCCACTTCCTGATAAACCCTCAGAAGAGCGTAAGAATCAGGTAAATTTGAGGAGGATCAAGTACTGTGCTGGAGAAAGCTGTGGATGTATGGAATTAATACCTCCTTTCTATTTTTTTAGAAGGGCTTTTCCTGGAGAAGGCGGCTTTGGCTCCGGAATATGTACAGAACTGTCAGTCCCCCACGTGAGAAAAACCTGGCACAGAATGTACTTGAGAAGGATGGAGGGTAAAAGATTAGGGACAATTTAAAATTCTTATCTAAAATGAGGTAATAACAAAAATTTTTATTAGTCCTTTTAAGAGTAAAAGATTTGGCATTATTCTTCTTGTCCCAGGGAGCTCAGTGAAGTCATAATAGAGAAGAATGTGACGTCAGGGTCGGGTGAGGAAGGAAAGGGAGCGAAGCGCAAGAAACCAGCACAGAGGGAGCCCCAGCCTGCCCCGGGCCACCTACAATAAAATGTGTAATTCTCTCTCCTTGAAATGTGTAAGCTCATAACCAATCCTGGCCGTCTGGTAAGGAATTAAAGTATAAATTGTTAAATACTTACGTGCAAATAACAAGTGCCATAGGCATGAAAAGCAGGGCTGAGGCCAGAATCCCTCGCGGCAGCCACTCCTTCCGCAGAGGTAATGCGGACAAAGAAGGATAAATGAGGTGTCCCTCCCTCGTTTCCCCAATATCATCAGTCCCTGGAAACTGGGAAACATATCATCCTCGAGGAGTGTAGATTATTAAGTCAAGGAAGTTTCTTCTGGGGCTCTCTCTCTCTCCCCTGGTTCGTCAAGTACCAGTTCTTTACAACCTCCTGACCTCCGGCCCACAGAGGATCGCCCACTGCTGGCCCCTCTCACAGGGTCTTTTGGAGGCCAACATGTAGCCTCTACATCACATATTGCATGATTCCATTTATACTAAATGTCCGGAATAAGAAAATCCATAGCTAATGGATAAGGGACTTCCTTACAGGGTGATGAAAGTGTGCTTGAATCATGTAGTAGTGATGTTGCACAACCTTGTAAATATACTAAAAACCACTGAAATGTATACTTTAAAATGGTGACTTTTATGGCATTTGAAGCATATCTCAATAAACAAAGATGACCTATCAGAGAAAAGTGTGTGTTTGTGGAATCGCAATGGGGGTGGCAAGTGGGTGCTGGTTCTTACTCTCAGGCCTCACTCCCTCCACAAAAAGGTGGATGGAAGTCCAGGAGTGCAGCATACATGGAGTCAGCGACAGTGAGCTCTGACAACAAAGAGGGAGCTTCCTCAGGCGGAGAAGGGAGAGACATGTGCCACCAATGGTATGTGCCCAAACCAGTGAGACACAATGGGGTCGCCTACTGTAATGAACGAGGGAGGCAGATTTTTGACAAATGTCCCCTGTGAGGTCCCGGCTCCTCGTGGACTCCAGGAGGCTGTGTAGTGAGGAGTTAAGAGCAGGGCTCCAGAGTCCACCTGGCCTTGGTGAGCACACTGCTGTGGCCCCACAACAGTTCCCAAAGCTCATGGACTTCCCTTATCTGTGCAACAGGCATGGTGACAGCACCCACCTCTTATGACCGTGACAAAGACTACATGAGATAATATAGGTAAAATGCTTAGTTGAGTGTTTAGCACAAAGTAAGTTTCCCATAAACATTAACCTCAACTTGCTCCTGCAGTTGTTTTTATTATCATTGATAAGACTGCCTAGCCTCCGCGTATGCAAATGTAAGAATGTAAGCAAAGGAGCAAAATTATGGCAACAGCATAACCAAAATGGTTATCAATTATAAATGAATCCGAATCTATAGAAAGATTTTAGTGACAGAGTAGACTGGTTGTTAGAATAAGTGGGTCACTTACTGCCTAAAGAAATGCCACCAAACAGTAAGAAGCTTGTGTGATAAATTACAGAGTTTCCAGCAATTCAAAACCAAGGTCAAGGTGAAGTCATGTTGACAGAGCTTTACCAGAATCAGGAGGGGTCTTCAGGGCCTAATGAGAATAGGACATGTAAATCAAGTGGAAACTAGGGCTAGAGGTAAGATTTTGAAGGAAAGATGAGGGAGGGAGGGAAGAAAGTTTAAAAATTTGCAACATAGAAATGAAACAATGAAACTGCTACAGTCCCACTTCTGCTGGGTCAGAGCAGTGTTTCAAAATGTTTCTGTTCAGGATTTTTAAAACTTTGTGCTTTCATTTAGAAAACAATCTGAAAACAATATACATATTATATACACATGTATATATGTGTATATGAGTAAGTGAAATAAACAAAAAGCATGGCCTAAGAGTCTGGGTGATGACCTCATAAAGTACCCCTGCCAAGTGATTGTGATTCTGAGCCTGCGGTTTTCCTGAACATGAGGACTATCCAACTGGCAGTACATGCCATGTACTATTTGGCATTCATATACCTAAAGCACAGAGCAGGGCTGCATAAGCATAATCATTTCCAAGGGAAGGCCTCGTGACAATGACATCTGTCAAATCTTACCAAGGTTTTGCAGCAGTGTGTATAGAGACAGGTACTGGGAGAACAGTGGTCACAGGTACCCAACAGTAAAATGAGAATGACACCACCCACTGAACACCCACCAGGTGTCAGGGGCTGCTCTAAGCACTTTCCATGCCTTAAGTCATTTACTCTTCCCAGCATTCCTACCCCCATTTTATGGAGGAGGACATCAAGGTCAGAAAGGTTGAGTAACCGCCCAGTGTTGAAAAGATGATTAATGAAAGACTCAGGGGTTCTGGCTCCTGAGTCCACATTCATTTTTTTAAAAATTATTCATTTATTTATTTTATTAAAGTATTACTGATATACACTCTTATGAAGGTTTCACATGAAAAAACAATGTGGTTACTACATTCACCCGTTATCGTGTCCCCCCCCAACCCATTGCAGTCACTGCCCATCAGTGGAGTAAGATCCCACAGAGTCACTATTTGCCTTCTCTGTGTTACACTGTCTTCCCCGATGCCCCCCACACCATGTGTGCCAATCATAATACCCCTGAACCCCCTTCGCCCCCCTCCCCCCACCTTTGGTAACCGCTAGTTCCTTCTTGGAGTCTGTGAGTCTGCTGCTGTTTTTTTCCTTTAGTTTTGCTTCATTGTTATACTCCACAAATGAGGGAGATCATTTGGCACTTGTCTTTCTCTGCCTTATTTCACTGAGCATAATACCTTCTAGCTCCATCCACGTTATTGCAAATGGTAGGATTTCTTTCTTTCTTATGGCTGAGTAGTATTCCATTGTGTATATGTACCACCTCTTCTTTATCCATTCATCTACTGATGGACACTATAGGTTGCTTTTCCATATCTTGGCTATTGTAAATATTGCTGCGATAAACATAGGGGTGTATATGTCCTTTTGAATCTGAGAAGTTGTTTTCTTTGGGTAAATTCCTAGGAGTGGAGCTCCCAGGTCAAATGGTATTTCTATGTTTAGTTTTTTGAGGAACCTCCATACTGCTTTCCACAGTGGTTGAACTAGTTTACATTCCCACCAGCAGTGTAGGAGGGTTCCCCTTTCTCCACATCCTCGCTAGCATTTGTGGTTCCTAGTCTTTCCTAGTCAGTTGGCCATCCTAACTTGAGTGAGATGATAGCTCATTATGGTTTTAGTTTGCATTTCCCTGATAATTAGCAATTTTCATGTGCCTGTTGACCATCTGAATTTCTTCTTTGGATAAGTGTCTGTTCATATCCTCTGCCAAATTTTTAATAGGGTTATTTGCTCTTTGGGTGTTGTTGAGGTGTGGGAGCTCTTTATATAGTTTGGATGTTAACACCTTGTCAGATATGTCATTTACAACTATATTTTCCCACACTGTAGGACGGCTTTTTGTTCTGATGGTGTCCTTTGCTGTACAGAAGCTTTTTAGCTTGATGTAGTCCTATTTGTTTATTTTTTATTTGGTTTCCCTTGCCTGAGGAGATGCATTCAGGAAAAAGTTGCTCATGTTTATATTCAATAGATGTTTGCCTACGTTTTCTTGGTTTTATGGTTTCATGACTTACATTCAGGTCTTTGATCTATTTTGAGTTTACTTTTGTGTATGGGTTAGACAATAATCCAGTTTCATTCTCTTGCACGTAGCAACACCAGTTGTTGAAGAGGCTGTCATTTCCCCATTGTATATCCATGGCTCCTTTATCATATATTAATTGACCATATATGGTCAGGTTTATATCTGGGCCCTCTATTCTGTTCCATTGGTCTATGAGTCTCGCTGTTAAGTATGATGTTGGCTGTGGGTTTGTCATATATGGCCTTTATTATGTTGAGGTACTTTCCCTCATCTCAGGTTTTTTTAGCCTCTATAATCCTGACAATTGTAGGTGAAGCTGGGTTGAAACTTCTGCTGGATTTCCCATAACTGATCTGGCTGCTAATGCTGTTTGGTATTGTTCTGATTCAGTTTTTTTCTGCTTACCACTTTGATCTACAACTTCCCTCCACAGTCCACACAAGTCAGAGTTACCTTGAGTTCCTGTTTAGGTTCTCTCTCCCTCTCTTTCATTCCCATCCTTACAGATTTCAAGAACACTGCAGCGTTGACTTAGAAATTATTTTTAACTATGAGAAAAGGAGTTGTGCACTACAGGGAATTGAATTTGAGCTGTCATGAACCATAATTAGTTCCCGATCTTGGCTGCTCATCGGAAACTTCACAGCATACATTTTTTAATTTGCAGATTCTAGGGCTCCTCCCAGACATGTGGAATCAAACTATGAATCTTTATTTTTCAGATCCCCAGGTGATTCTATGGTCAGCCAGTTTCACGAACTTCTGGGCGCTCATTTCCTATTTCCTATTATCACAGTCTCTTGGCTCATTACTGATAGTGGATTGTCATAGAAATTACTAGTATTAGAGACTGCCACACAAATCCACTTTGTATCAAATCTGGTTCCAATACGGCCAGTGTTATCACTTCATGACGTTGCCTACATGTGGCAAACAGAACAGTTAAGTATATGATTACAGGCAAGTAATATAAATTACAAATTATCCCAGAGATACAGCATTTAAAAAAAAATCATACTTGAAAAGCATCCAGTAAGAAAAACCCATCAGGGTCCAGGGGATATCTTAATAGCTGCCATTCACAGAGCATTTAGTGTTGCCAAACCTGTGCTAGGCACTTCATAGTACCTCAGTTATCCCTAGGAAGAAACTAAATTTCAGAAAGATCAAGTACCAATGTTGATAAAGTAACTTCTCCCAATCACTGAGTGTTTGACCATATTCCAGGCACCAAGAACTTAGCAGTGGTCTCATAGCCACTGTCTGTTAGTACTTCAGTTTGTGCCAAACACATGAAACAAAGCATTGAATCTTACCACAGCCATATGAGGGATATAACATTGTTGTTTCCATTTTACATCAGTTCAGCTGCCCCAGTTACGTTTGGGTGCTTGAGACCTTATTTGAATCTTGTCACATCTGACTCCCAAATCCACACAAGTACATGGGTGCCTCAAAGCTCAGTCCAAGGGAAGCTCCCTGGCCATTCCTGGGGAGCACTCTAAGTAGTGGGTGGGCGTTCTTTCTGTAACCCAATGTGCCCCACCCCTTTCAACATTCAGTACAAGGTTTCCCAAATGATCTCCATATTACAGTCTCAGGCACTTGCCCTGCAACTGAGAGGGGCCCAGGAAGTCTGGAATTTTAACAATCACACCAGGTGATCCTTACCAGGCAAATTTGAAAACACTGGTTAGGTACCTTTGGATGAGCAGAGGTTTGTTTTACAGACATGATCTGTATCATGAGGGACAATTGTGTCACAAGGCTGACAGCAGAGCACTGGGTGGCCATGATCCTGGATGCACAGTCAGCTAAAGCCGAAGGGAAGACATTATCCAGTAACCAGGGAGGAACCCCCTTCTCTGCCTTCTGTGGGTATTTGGTTAGATAATCCAGTTAAAGAACAGAAAGCCATTTTTGCTTACAAATATTCTTTTTCTAATAGCTTTACTTCCAAATACTCAAAATGTGAACTCCTTGAGATCAAGAAATGCTTGGGTTCTAGTCCATTTTAAGGAAGCTTAAATATCCATCAGCCATAAATTAGTGTATGTTCCCTTTTATGCACTGTGAAAACCTGTTGAAAAAATTTTGCAGGATGATGTTCCTTGTCAAAACGTTCATCAAAAAGTTACACGCTAAAGATGATATTTTAGGGAAACACTGCTAACTAAGATTGACTCCACTAATTCTTTCAAGGGAAGCTTATTGACATATCCGAACTGTTTCAGTTAACGTTAGGAGCTAATACCTTCAACTACTCGGTGTGGGGAGCCACCAAGTGGGTGAAAATTAAAGAGAAAGGAGATTCTGGGCAGGGAAAAGTGGTCGGGCAGAGGCAGGAGGAAACTTGTGTTTTCACTTCCCTTATAGTTTTGCTCAGAATCAGCTGTGGTGATTTCTGATCAATCCATGAAGGACTAAGAGGCTGAAGGAATCTTACCAGTTTCCCCTCATGGTCATAATGTTTCAAATTGGATAAAAGAAGCTTGTATCAAGACTTTAGTGATTTTATTGCATCATTCTTTCCTTGTCCAAAATTTGTTTGAGTTTATTTTTCTCTCTCACACACACATACATACACACACACACACCCCAAACTAGAGATCCTGCCACTTTCTATCCTATCTAAATTGTTGGATGGGGATTTAAGAAAATCATAACCATATGAAAAAAATACTGTGCTTAACTTTTTCTGATCCCCCAACAGAAAGCCTTTTCCTCTTAGAGATGACTTGAAATGAGAATATTAGAGTTGGAAGGAAATGTAGGGATCATCGCCTCACCGTTGCATGAGAGAGAGGTGGAATGACTTGCCCCAGATGAGTCACACAGTGACTTAGAGATGCATGAACCTGCAGGAGTCCCCACACTTCTTTTCCTAACATGTGAACTGTTTGAGGCCTGAAAACTGTCTGAGTGGCTCAGGCACCATACATATCACATATCAACAGGAGGAAGTTAAAAAAATTAAGTTATTTTACTTTTTCTTTTCATTTGAAAGAACTTTCCATGTATTTGTTTAGCAACTTCCAGTTTGACCGCAGAATACAGCTTTCACCTGATTGCATCAGCTTCCTCTGCACTAAGAAGCTCACCATATCCTATAAAAGTCCTGGGATTTAAGAGGGCTCTACAACAACGTTTGTTTCCAGGTATTCCTTCATGATTGCACCTGAAGAGACTATTTGTTTTCTAAAATTAAGTTGGGAGGAGTTGGTAGCAATTAGTCCACGCCTTTCTCTATAGAGGAAGTCACATGTCGGACTTAGCAGAGAAAATGATCCTGACTCTTGTTTCCTTGTCATCATATCCGCACTACATTTTTATGTGCTTTGGGACTTCCAGTCACATACGGCTTTTGTTCTCCAAATCTAAGACACTTTAGGAGTTCTCCTAAATTCCTTACATCTATATCAAAAGAGACCTGCCCCCTAGCTTTCTGATGCAGAAGGAGGTGAGCCATGGAGTCACCTGGACTCTTCATAAAGCGCTTTCTCAACCTTGGCACTACTGACATTTGGGTCAGATCATTCTTTGTTGAGGGGGGCTGCCCTGTGAATTGTTGGACATTTAGCAGCATTCCTGGCCTCTCCACTAGATGTCAGTTGCACTTTTCCAGCTATGACAATCAAAAAATTCCAGACATGGCCAAATGTCCCCTGAGGAACAAAATTGCCACAGGTTAAGAATCACTGTTCTATAGGAAAGTTCTTAGTTTCTCAAAAGTATCAGGCTCACACACACACACACACACACACAAACCTTTAGCAGGAAGAAATACCTTCCTAGCAGCAGTGGACCGTTTGGGGTTGAGCAGAGCGTGCTAGCAGGCTTTTCTGTGAAGACCCCTCCCTGTGGTCTTCCTCTGTTTGAAAACTGCCAGAAATGTGAACTGCATAACTTTGGCCTGTCAAGAGTGGTTGCCTTTTTTGTAGAAAAGGAAGTTCCATGGCTGGGCTCATTTCTTCCTATGATGTTGCAGGAATACTTATGATATGCTTTTGTAAATTTTAGTAACATGTCTATTTCTTACATTTTCAGTGACTCAAGAAGAGATACAATTTAAACCAGAATCCCTCTGTAAGAAGCTATTCTCAGATCATACAGGACTGAAGGAATTAATGAAGACACAGATATTTCCATGTTCTCAGGGGATTGTGATATTTTCTAGAAGCTGGGCTAGTGATGTTGGCTTAAGGAACCGGAGGGCTTGAATATGCCAAAGACACTGCTCATCAGTTAAAACAGAAACTGGGAACTGTTGGTGGTTACACAGGGAAAGTGTGTGTTATTCCAAGACTGCTGCACCTGCCCAGGCGCACAGTGTAGACCTGGAGAGATCCCTGTGCACTACCCCGAATCCTACAGGCTAGCCAATGAGGATGAAATGGAAGACTTGTTGCAGGCCCTTATCGTGGTCTCTCTGTGCTCTAGATCTCTTCTGAGTGACTGGTTGGGCTGTGAGTTTTTCAATTTGCTCATAGCGGAGCAGTGTGAATTGCTCTCAGAGAGCCTTCACGAGACACGAGAATTGTTCATCCACTGCTTTCCGGGAACATAGCCATTAAGATCATGGAGAAAATTAAGAATTTGTTTCATTGCAAACCAAAAGATACCCTCTATGTTTGTGAAAGTGACTCCTTAAGGGATTATGTAACGTGTTTCAATAACTAAACACAATAAATGTATTTAGTCAGTGTTTTCCATAATATCACAAAAGTAATTTGTGTTTTTTGTTTAAGGTTTTGCTGTGTAAATGCAAGAGCCCCAACTACATACATATTTCCAAGTGATCAGGTAGTTGAGCTACAAATGGGTCCTGTGGAATGTTCAGACTTAACCCTCTCATTACAAAATTTGCCAAACATGCCAGCTTTAAATTTATGTAACTAGAAACATTTTTTTCCCACAATATGTGACCTTAAAATTAGGAAAGGTAGAAATAAGTCTACCTTGCTTTAAAGATACTTTTTGCTTGATATTTAATGCTTGAAAATCATGGGGTATTTCAGTTAATTTGACATTGTACCTAACAGAAACTTGAATTTAATACCATTTGATTTTGTTTATAAAGATTTTCATTTGTTTGACTTGTTCTCAATCAATAATTTCAGGAAAGTATGCAAATTTGCTTCTGAAATTGTATACAAAACTATGTAATTTTATGATTCTAGGTTGTTATGCAATGTAGAAAATGAGGGCAAATTCATTTAAATTTTTGGTTTGGTTTATGTGCTAGGTACTGTATACATTTAGTATTAGAGGCAGAAAGCATATTGAAGACCTGGCCATAAAACTGAATAAAGGAGACAAAGAAAAACTAAGCAAACTCAATGTTGTGTAATTACTATGATAATAAAGAAACACTTTTCTTAACTTAGGCTGGAGGTTGGTCAGCAAACACTTCCCAGTGAAGGAGATCCTTAGGCATGCTCTTAACAAGTCAGTAGAAGTAGCTAAGATGAAGGCAAAGGGTTCAGTAAGTAGAAAGGTATGGAGACACCAGAGAATCAGAACAGCAGGTCTGAATGGAGCAGGGAGCGATGTGGGTATGTGGCAGTGATAAAGTTGGAAAGGAGGCAGATGCCAATTATGGAGCATCTTGTAACTGTGCTAAGGGCTACGTTCTGTATTATGCTTTATAGGTAAGTTTTTAAACTTCTTAGTCAAAAGGTAAATTCAATCCAGCAAGTATCTATTGAATCCCTAATGTGAGGGAGATACAGAGATGGCTAAGAATCAGTGCTTTTCTTCAAGAAGTCTACACTGTCCAAGCTGGAAGAGAAAAACATGACTAGTTATGATTCAAGATGTAGGAACTGCACACATGAAATCAGGAAATCTGTAGTAATGACTGATACTATTTGGATCCAAATTAGAGGAGAAAAGAAATAACCAAATTGTTGTTATCTAAAAAAGCAAAATACAAACACACACACACATATTATGCTCTCACTCATGCACATATTTCTTTAAACAAACTTGGTTATTTCTTGCCTCCTCTCATTTATTCCTCCTCCTCTGATATGCTAAAGCATACCATAAAGGGATACTGAACTAAGTAAGCAGAGTAGTAGCTCCTGAGAGACCTAGCCTGTAGATGTGTTACCCTACTCGACATGCCATAGAACTCGGCAACCTCTTGATGTTTTCCTTACCAAAATCTAAAGATGCTTCCAGTTTTGTACCACAAGTAAGTGGGGGAAATGGGATTTGCTTTAGAGGAATTTGTATTAGCCTATACCTCTTTTGCATATAAAGACTGTGATATGCCTCTAGACGACTGTTCTCTAGCTCTAACTAGGACAGCAAGTAAAGAAACAGTATTAACAAGTGTACATTAGTTTAGAGATTTCCTTTAGATGTAAGGAGCTTGTCTTCAGGGACTGTCAATCAGCAGAAATGGATTATGAATAGAAATAATAAAATCTCCTACCTGGGTTCATTAAAAAAATTTCACATGCTGATTTAACTAGATAACCCCACAGAATGGGGTTTAGAACTATGTGTTCTGTCTGTCAGGTATCTTGTAAGTAGAGCAGTTGTGTAGTATTCAGGACATTACTGATCAATGAATCAGCCTCCATATAAGAACTGCCTCTGATTTCAATCCAGAGAGTAATGAATGCACAGTATTCCCTTTGTTTATATGCCTGAGGTCCCACTCTCCCTTTCGTCCTTGCAGTCAACAAACCACCTGTCTGGCTGTGACCTGGAAAACCTTCATGCAAGGGGAGTTCCTAAGGATTAAATACGTAGTAATGGATGAGATTGAGAATTTCTGCAGTTCATATGGAGACTGGTACATGAAGGCTCAGAGCATCACCCATCCAAAGGTGAGGGGGAGTAGAAATGAAAACCTTCACCACGGGATCCTCTGGATTTTTCTGGATCCTTTCCAAATCCATCATGCAGATATCACTGGCCTTCCCCCTCCATCTGCTCAGTTTCCTCAAAAAATAATCACCAGCGAGATCCACTGTGCTCTGGAAATAGCAATGGACATGAAAGAAGAAATGAAGAGGATCAAAGAGGATCCTCCCTCCAGCATGTCTCCAGACACATTGGCATTGTTCAGGGAAGCTGCCTACGAGGAAGCAGTGTGTGCCCAGGCTCTGCCCGGGGTGTATGAGACAGAGACTAACCTGACTACAGAACAAATTGTGAAACACATGCAGAAAGATGTCACAACCTGTTCCAATGTGGCTATCTGCCCAAAGACATCCCAATTCTGTGCAAGAAAGGGGAAGACAGAGGATGCTATGAGCTTGAATTGCTAAAAGCAATGGAATTTCAGACCCATGGAGCAACAAAGGTTGTGCTCAGCCAGGCCTCTGGTGTTTCAGGCAGTCACATCATCTTAGACAGCATTCAGCAATTTTCAGGCCTGGAGAGGAATATTGTGTCTGGGCTTAGTCCAGAAAGTGCCCTGTCAGAGGAAGTTCATGGGCTCTGCTTTGCCTCAAGAGCCATTATACACCTCTACCTGCTTTACGAAAAGAGGGCAATTTTCTGAAAATGATTTCAAACAGTACAGGTAGCCAGGAAGAGCAGAGTTCCTTCTCCCAGGCAGGTGGCAGCTGCTCCTTTTCATGTCTCAAATGTCAAATGTCTCTTGAGACTGACCCTCCACTGTTTGCACTGTCACCGTCCTTTCTCCAATCCACTTCACCTCCACCCTGTACACCGTTCCCCTGCCACTGGTTTTCCTAGTCCAATCTGTCTTTCACCTTGTCAACCACAGAGGTTCTCCTCAGAGAAGTGATTTTGTGATGTCCCCTGTTCAGTGAGTTCCTGCAGTCTTCAGACCAAACCAATTCTCAAGGCTTTCCTTGACTTACTCTCCTAATGCATCTTTTATTATATCTCCCATCTCCCAATGTTTCTAATGCAAGCCAGCCTTGCTAGCCTATTTTGGGGGTGGGAGGTAGGTTTTCCTCCAGGCTACTTACTTTGACAAGGTGTCTCAAGGGCAGCACCTTTGTTGGCATGTCCTTCTGCCTATAGGCCTCAAGCTGTACAAGCCCAGAACTGATTTCCTCTTTGCACCAAGTCTGGATCAGTCTCTTAAGGATGGCTTTATGCTAATTAAACATACAAAAAACAGTGCATGAATGAAAATGCCACTCTGTCAATTGATAGTGAGGACTGTAGTAATAAGCGGGCCAGCTGCTTTTGCTAATCTGTACACTAAATAATAACATACAAAAGCAAATTACAGAAAGAGCCAAGATGGCAGCATGAGTAGGGCAGCGGAAATCTCCCCCCAAAACCATATATATTTTTTGAAAATACAACAAATACAACTATTCCTAAAAGAGAGACCAGAGGATACAGTACAACAGTCAGGCTACATCTACATCTGTGAGAACTCAGCATCTCATGAAGGGGGTAAGATACAAGCCACGGCCTGGGGGGACCCGAGCACCCCTCACCCCAGCTCCCTGGTGGGAGGAAAGGAGTCAGAGTGGGGAGGGAGTGGAAGCCCAGGGCTGCTAAATAACCAGCCCTGGTGATCCGCACTGGGAGCGCAGACACACACTGCATGGTGTGCTGGATATTAGGGAAATGGAAAAGTAAAATCTGTGAGCAGGTCCCCACAGCTGGCTCCCCTGAGACAAAAGAAAAGCGAGTGCTTTTTGAAAGTCTTAAAGGGACAGGGGCCTCGCAGCTCAATGGAATGGTCCTGGCACACTCAGCCCAGCAGGTAGGGAATTCTGAGGAGCTTTGGGCGCCCCAGCCCCCTGGGAGGCAGCGCAGCTCTGAAACCCCTCATGGTGATAAGCAGCCTGCCATTCATTCCCCCTCCAGCATGGCCCTGCCACAGTGGCCGAGCAGCCTGAGAGCAGCCGTGCCCACAGCTGCCGCCCAGAGTCTCCTCCTGCCATGCAGCCGCCTGGGCCAGACCCAGAGGCTGCCACCAGTGTGCAGCTGCCCGGCACAGGCAGAGAAGCTGGAGCAGGGTACGAAGGCGCGCACTTCTTGCAGGAGAGCACACCTGGCATGCCTACCTCTCCCCACAGGGCTCTGGGCTGCCCCGCCCACGGTGGCTCAGGGGATTAACCTGGACACTGCTCCTGGAGGGCAGGTGACCAGCACAGGCAGCAGAGAGGGGCAGGGTGACCAGCAAGCAGGAAGGGATTGTTCTCTCAGCTGACACACATGCCACCTGCCTACGACGACCTCTATCGCCATGAAAAGGCAGAAGAATTTGGTCCAGTCCAGAATTACCAAGACAACCCCCGAGAGAGGACCTGGGGAGATAGATATAACCAATCTTCCTGAAGAATAATTCAAAATAAAGGTCATAACCATGCTGATGGACCTACAGAGAAATATGCAAGAGCTAAAGGATCAAGTTAGGAGGGAGAATACAGAAATAAAACAATCTATGGAAGGACTTAAGAGCAGACCAGATGAGGTGCAAGAGACCATTAATGGAATAGAAATCAGAGAACAGGAATACAGAGAAGCTGAGGCAGAGAGAGATAAAAGGATTTCCAGGAATGAAAGAATATTAAGAGAACTGTGTGACCAATCCAAATGGAACAATATTCACATTATAGGGGTACCAGGAGAATAAGAGAGAGAAAAAGGGGTAGAAAGTGTCTTTGAAGAAATAATTGCTGAAAAGTTCCCCAAACTGGGGGAGAAAATAGTCTCTCAGACCATGGAAGCACACAGAACTCCCAACACAAGGGACCCAAGGAGGACAACACCAAGACACATAATAATTAAAATGGCAAAGATCAAGGACAAAGGCAGAATATTAAAGGCAGCCAGAGAGAGAAAAAAAGGTCACCTACAAAGAAAAACCCATCAGGCTATCATCAGACTTCTCAACAGAAACCTTACAAGCCAGAAGAGAATGGCATGATGTATTTAATGCAATGAAACAGAAGTGCCTTGAACCAAGAATACTGTATCCAGCACAATTATCATTTAAATATGAAGGAGGGATTAAACAATTCCCAGACAAGCAAAAGTTGAGGGAATTTGCCTCCCACAAACCACCTCTACAAGATATTTTAAAAGGACTGTTCTAGATGGGAGCACTCCAAGGCTAAATAGATGTCACCAGAGAAAATAAAATCACACCAAAGAAAGCAGACCAACCAAATACTAACTAAAGGCAAAAAAATAAAATCAACTATTCACAAAAGCAGTCAAAAGGAAACAGAAAAGAGTACAGAATAAGACACCTAACATATAAAGAATGTAGGAGGAGGAATAAGAAGGGAGAGAAATAAAGAATCATCAGACTGTGTTTATAATAGCTTAATAAGTGAGTTAAGTTGCACGGTTAGATAGTGAAGAAGCTACTCTTGAACCTTTGGTAATCACGAATCTAAAGCCCGCAATGGCAATAAGTACATATCTTTCAATAATCACCCTAAATGTAAATGGACTGAATGCACCAATCAAAAGACACAGAGTAATAGAATGGATAAAAACGCAAGACCCATCTATA
Source organism: Manis pentadactyla (assembly GCF_030020395.1). Taxonomy (NCBI): domain Eukaryota; kingdom Metazoa; phylum Chordata; class Mammalia; order Pholidota; family Manidae; genus Manis; species Manis pentadactyla. The sequence goes on from NC_080022.1 coordinate 151,502,597, forward strand.
TACAAGAGACTCACCTCAAACCCAAACACATGCACAGACTAAAAGTCATGGGATGGAAAAAGATATTTCATGCAAACAATAGGGAGAAAAAAGCAGGTGTTGCAGTACTTGTATCAGACAAAATAGACTTCAAAACAAAGAAAGTAACAAGAGATAAAGAAAGACATTACATAATGATAAAGGAGTCAGTCCAACAAGAGGATGTAACCATTATAAATATATATGCACCCAATACAGGAGCACCAACATATGTGAAACAAATACTAACAGAATTAAAAGAGGAAATAGAATGCAATGCATTCGTTCTCGGAGTCTTCAACACACCACTCACTCCAAAGGACACATCCACCAGAAAGAAAATAAGTAAGGACACAGAGGCACTGAACAACACACTAGAACAGATGGACCTAACAGACATTTACAGAACTCTACACCCAAAAGCAACAGGATACACATTTTTCTCAAGTGCACATGGAACATTTTCCAGAATAGACCACATACTAGGCCACAAAAAGAGCCTCAATCAATTCAAAAAGATTGAAATTCTACCAACGAACTTCTCAGACCACAAAGGTATAAAACTAGAAATAAATTGCACAAAGGAAGCAAAAAGGCTCACAAACACATGGAGGCTTAACAACATGCTCCTAAATAATCAATGGATCAATGACCAAATTAAAAGAGATCAAGCGATATATGGAGACAAATGACAGCAACAGCACAAAGCCCCAACTTCTGTGGGACACAACGAAGGCAGTTCTAAGAGGGAGGTATATATCAATCCAGGCCTATTTAAAGAAGGAAGAACAATCCCAAATGAATAGTCTAAAGTCACAATTATTGAAACTGGAAAAAGAAGAACAACTGAGGCCAAAGTCAGCAGAAGGAGGGAGATAATAAAGATCAGAGAAGAAATAAATAAAATTGAGAAGAATAAAACGGTAGAAAAAATCAATGACACCAAGAGCTGGTTCTTTGAGAAAATAAACAAAACCAAATTACATAAGCGTTGCTTTGCAGCAAGGGGAGCTAGTAATGTGATTCAAATGTATGGAAACTTCAGACTATGTTAGGCTATTGCAATCATCTCTAAAAAAAGAGGTATTTCCATCACGAGGACTGGACAGGTCAGGTTTACAAAAGAAAGCAAATGTAGCATTTTAAGAGTAACTAGTTGTCCCATATTATTTGCTTCAGATGGAATTTTTTCTCTCTCCTAGTTTCTAAAGTTTCCTGGTTGACTACCCAAATTTGCCTCACTCTTCCCACCACATTTTCTGCTTAAATCAATTCTCTACATTTTAATAAATTAATCTAGGCTGGAAATGGTTTATACTCTGATTCTGGCCTGGGAAATGGATGCACCTGTGAACACCCTTGATTTCTTCCATTATGATTTGGAGTTAATTTTACAATCCAACTCGGAGTTCATGGGGACCCTAGATGGCAACTCTGCCACCTCTGCCACCAGTACACATTCCTGGTTGGCCCTCGGCCACTTCTCAACCTTCAAACCCTTTTCTGCCCCCTCTACCTGTTGAAATCCTTACTTGTCTGTCAACTCCTTGTTCAAATGCCCACCTCCTCAATTAAACTTCCACTGTTCCCCTAAATTAAACTTGGTCTCTCCTTTTTGCAGACATTCTATGGCCTAAAAGCTGTTTTCTGTTGATAGCACCAAACTCATTTTAAATTGTGCTAGAGAAGTACTTGTTGGAATAGCAGAATCCATGTTCTTTCTTCCTATCGTGTCTTCTTTCCAATATATGTGAACTAGAAATCCAGTCAAAGTTCCCTTGCTCTAGTCAGCTCCTGAAATACCTAAGCCAGTCCTGTGCTGTTCAATGCAATCTTGCTTTCTTTTTTCTGTAAGGATTTTCTAATTATTTTGGAAATGTTCCAATTTCCAGACTCTTTTTGACTTCAAGAAAGGTTTAAGACAACTTTATTGAAGCTGGAGAGGCATGAATCCAGGAGGAAGTGTGGAAACATTCCTTTGGCTATAATTTCAGATAAAGCCTGTCAGCTTTCCAAGGGGTGGGAGAGCAGACAGCGCTTGGAAAAGCACTCTTAGCTGCCTTTCTGAATTGCTCAGCCACCAGAAGGGCCAGTCTGAACCCAGTAGCCAGCTCTCCTGGCCATGCATTGAATAGAACCTCTCCCCTGCCTCTTGGTTCTCCAATCACTTGACATTTCTTCCTTTTTACCTTTCCTTGGGGATCTTGGAGGCGCTTTTGGGTGGGAGGAAATGAAGCTGTGCAATTAATTTGTTTTTGATGAAGCAAAATATACCAGTGTGTTAACATTTGGATAAGAGGAGATGTGTGAATTCTCTAAAAATAATTTAAACGGTCAAAAGTAGAGGGTGATTGGAGGAATGGAGAGAACAGGGAACTGTTATATTTTAGTCTTAATCCTTAGTATCTACCTTTTAAAAATACATACATGCATTACATAATTTTTGGTAAAATAATTGATTTTAAAAAGAACTGATTGTTTTAAGTACTGAGTTTGAGAGCTTTGCCAGTTCTTAGCCTAGTCAAAGAACTCAGTCAGACTTAAAGTAGAAGGCCTAACCCAGTAGTTCTCAACCCTGGCTGTCCAGGGGGGACCTTTAAAGTATACCAGTGATCAGGCCAGATACCAGGCCAGTTAAATCAGCATCAGCATCTCTGGACGTGGGTTTGTCTTAACTTAAACATTGTCTAGATGATTCTTTTTATATGCCAGGAGGGTTGAGAACCACTGAGACTTTCTAGTCTGTTCTCTCTTTCCTCAAACAGACATGTACACATTGCTCTTCCCATAAGACCATAAGCTCCTTGTGAGTAAGAATGGTCACTTATACATCTTAATTTCCCCAAAAACAACTAGTGCAGTACCTCAAACATGGCAAGTGCTCAGTAATTATTTGTTGAATGGACTTGCTGCTTTCAGAAAATCAGGATCTACTAGGGACAATGCCTCTGTTCAAGGAAAGGAGTATCTAATTTTGGAGACTTCAAAGAGGTCAGTGTGGAGAATAATCAACACTGCAATAATGAAGAATAAGAGAATAAAGGAATTTAAACTATTTTTAGGCAACAGGTAAAGTTAAAAGTCCATGTTGTTGGATGTTCATTAGATTTGAGTTTGAGATTTGGAATGGGCGGGATATACTTAGAATTCTAAATTTTCCTATACAACCTTCATAAAAAGGATAAAAGGATAAAGGATAAAACAGTTAGTTTGATGAAATACCTTGTCTGCTGTGAGAGTCTTCTAAAACTCACTTTTAAAAAGAAGAGTAATATAAATCTGTTGTGCAAATTTGAGAAATGGAGAAAGGCAAAATAAAGGGTTCTTATCATCTTGTTATGTAGGCATATTTATTCATTTTTGTTTATTTCCATTTTTAGTTGATATGCAAAAATATTGTGTTATGATGAAGTTGCAGAGTCAACTTTATATCCCATGCACATGTTTTCTTTTTAACCTTTTTGTGAGGCATTGTTGTAGAATGTATTCTTTTTCCAATAATTCACCACTCCCTATCCCTATACCCTTTGTAGTTCCTAACATTAGATCTGTAGTATATTTGCCTACCCCTTTGAAGAGGGCTTGGCCATGTGACTTTATTTGGCCAATAAAATGTTAGTAGTTGTGATGCACTCAGAGGTTTTACACATTTCAGCATTAGGACTGCTCTCTTGGGCTTCTACTACTGCCATGCGAGGACTATGCCTCGGGCAGCTCACCAGTCACTGAGGAATGAGAGATGGGAAGCAGGCTTGAACGTGGCTCATGGCCTGGAGCCAACTTCAACTGATCCCAACTGGATTGGCAAAAACTCAGCTGACCCGCAAATGCTTGAGAGATTAATGCTTATTATTGCATGACTGAGATTTCAAGGTTGTTTTGCAGCAGCAGCTGACTAGTGCATGCATTTTCCTGTGTTGTAGCATAGTCTTCAAAATTGCCATTTTTAATGGTACACAATAAACCAACAGATTATACAGAATTTCAATTTTTTAATTATCCTCCTATTAATTTAGGTCACTAGCAATTTTACACTATTAAAATTAAGCCAGTCATATACTCAGACCTACAACCTTATGTTTCTTTGGAATATTTATAAGTCACCAGGGATGAGATTATTGGATCTCAAAGGTGGTCTAGGTAAAAGATTCCCATTATTCATATTGGTTCTGATCGGCAGTGCATAGGAAAACCCCAGTCACTGTACCTGACAACATACAGACTTGTTGCCCTAAATAAGAGAACAAAATGCTGGCATCGTGTTCTGATGAGAAAACAGTCACTGGTATCTCAGAAGCAGGTGGCTATGCTGTGCTATCTGCACAGAGAGTAAAGCCAAGGCTCGTCACCCTGACACAGAAGCTAAGAGGGAGAGCTTAACTTGCAGGATTGCAGATGGGAACATAAAACGTAACCTTAACATAATATAGAAAAAGCAACAAACCCCAAAACCTTTGGTGACTTAAACTGGCTGGATGACCTCAGGCAAATTAATTCTCTCCTTTAATACTCAGCTTTCCTAGCTTAAAATAGAGATAAAAGTACTATCTATAAGATAAAATTGAGGATTGAAGTAAAACCTGGCATGTAGAATGCTTTCAATAAATTTGGTCACTAATTAGCTTTAATTTACAGTTGAGGAAGCTGTGGCCTAAAGGGAAATAAATACCTTGCCCAAGATCACAGACCGAGTTAAGTTCTGAACCCATGTCTGCCTGACTCCAATGTCTATTTCTGGGCCCTACGCTCTTCTGCCTGCCTGGGCATCAAAGTTAAAAGCATGGGTTTCCATGTTGATAGTAATATATTTGATCTGATATTGAGACTAGGATATTTGTGATATTAAGCAACATGGTTATTCTTAGCTTCTAAATTTTCTGTACAAAATCAACATAGTAACTAAAATGACTTACAAAACAAAAATGTTAGGGAGAAGTGTTTTCTACACTAAGAAATTTCAAAAACATACCTTTCATTTTTAGGTCTATATAGTAACATTAGAGAAAGAGTAAAAAACAGAACAAAAGTAAACTCATCCCCATTCTAACCCCAGGATCACACAGCTGTTTTCATTTTTGCTTACTCATTGCCAGTGTTAGTCCATCGGCAGATATATTTTAGCAGAGCTGTAATCATAGTGTACATTCCATTTTGTATCCTGTTCGGGTTGGTTGTTCTGGAGGCCCCTTCCCACTCCGCAGTTTCCCACACTGTACGCGAGACATTTTCCACGTTGCAGCCTGGAGAGGGGTCACTCTTGGCAGCAAAGCCTCTTGTGTTAGTTACAGGTGGTTTCTTGGCCCAGCCACCTGAACTTAACGCCTAGAGAGGAAGACGGTGATGGGCAAGTAAAAGATGCAAAGCTCTTCACTAACTCCATGAAATATGAAGAGGCAGTGGAGTGCAGACATCTCAGAGAACTCTGCAACAGAGCAGCACTATTAGGAAGGGAGCATTCCTCTTCCCTCATATCCCCACAGGCCACTGTGAGAAGCTGTGCTGGTGGCTGTGCCCTCCCCCGAAGAGTGGCAGTTGCCAGCCACACAACTCAGAGGTCTGTAAAACAAACCTCTGCTCATCCAAAAGTACCTAACCAGTGTTTTCAATTTTGCCTGGTAAGGATCACCTGGTGCGATTGTTAAAATTCCAGATTTCCTGGGCCCCTCTCAGTTGCAGGGCAAGTGCCTGAGACTGTAATATGGAGATCATTTGGGAAACCTTGTACTGAATGTTGAAAGGGGTGGGGCACATTGGGTTACAGAAAGAACGCCCACCCACTACTTAGAGTGCTCCCCAGGAATGGCCAGGGAGCTTCCCTTGGACTGAGCTTTGAGGCACCCATGTACTTGTGTGGATTGGGAGTCAGATGTGACAAGATTCAAATAAGGTCTCAAGCACCCAAATGTAATTTGGGCAGCTGAACTGATGTAAAATGGAAACAATGTTATATCCCTCAAATGGCTGTGGTAAGATTCAATGCTTTGTTTCATGTGTTTGGCACAAACTGTGATGATAACAGACAGTGGCTATGAAACCACTCCTACGTTCTTGGTGCCTGGTATATGGTCAAACACTCAGTGATTGGGAGAAGTTACTTTATCAACATTGGTACTTGATCTTTCTGAAATTTAATTTCTTCCTAGGGATAACTGAGGTACTATGAAGTGCCTAGCACATGTTTGGCAACACTAAATGCTCTGTGAATGGCAGCTATTAAGATATCCCCTGGACCCTGATGGGTTATTTTACAGGATGTTTTTCAAGTATGATTTCTTTTTTAAATGCTGTATCTCTGGGATAATTTGTGGTTATATTACTGGCCTGTAATCATATAATTACCTATTCTGTTTGCACATGTAGGCAACGTCATGAAGTGAAAGCACTGGCCATATAGGAACCAGATTTGGTACAAAGTGGATTTGTGTGGCAGTCTGTAAGACTAGCAATTTCTATGACAATCCACCATCAGTAATGAGCCAAGAGACTGTGACAATAGGAAATAGGAAATGAGCATCCAGTAGTTCCCGAATCTGGCTGACCATAGAATCACCTGGGGATCTGAAAAATAAAGATTCAGTTTGATTCCACATGTCTGGGAGGAGCCCTAGAATCTGCAAATTTAAAAATGTATGCTGTGAAGTTTCTGATGAGCAGCCAAGATCGGGAACTAATTATGGTTCAAGACAGCTCAAACTCAATTCCCTCTAGTGCACAACTCCTCTTCTCATAGTTAAAAATAATTTCTGAGTCAACGCTGCAGTGTTCTTGAAATCTGTAAGGATGGGAATGAAAGAGAGGGAGAGAGAAACTAAACAGGAACTCAAGGTAACTCTGACTTGTGTGGGCTGTGGAGGGAAGTTGTAGATCAAAGTGGTAAGCAGAAAAAAACTGAATCAGAACAATACCAAACAGCATTAGCAGCCAGATCAGTTACGGGAAATCCAGCAGAAGTTTCAAACCAGCTTCAACTACAATTGTCAGGATTATAGACGCTAAAAAACCCTGAGATGAGGGAAAGTACCTCAACATAATAAAGGCCATATATGACAAACCCACAGCCAACGCCAAACTTAACAGGGAGACCCATAGACCAATGGAACAGAATAGAGGGCCCAGCGCCCTCTATTGAGCATATATGGTCAATTAATATATGATAAAGGAGCCATGGATATACAATGGGGAAATGACAGCCTCTTCAACAACTGGTGTTGCTACGTGCAAGAGAATGAAACTGGATTATTGTCTAACCCATACACAAAAGTAAACTCAAAATAGATCAAAGACCTGAATGTAAGTCATGAAACCATAAAACCAAGAAAACATAGGCAAACATCTATTGAATACAAACATGAGCAACTTTTTCCTGAATGCATCTCCTCAGGCAAGGGAAACCAAATAAAAAATAAGCAAATAGGACTACATCAAGCTAAAAAGCTTCTGTACAGCAAAGGACACCATCAGAACAAAAAGCCATCCTACAATGTGGGAAAATATATTTGTAAATGACATATCCGACAAGGGGTTAACATCCAAAATATATAAAGAACTCCCACACCTCAACAACACCCAAAGAGCAAATAACCCTATTAAAAAATGGGCAGAGGATATGAACAGACACTTATCCAAAGAAGAAATTCAGACGGTCAACAGGCACATGAAAATCGCTAATTATCAGGGAAATGCAAACTAAAACCACAATGAGATATCACCTCACCCCAGTTAGGATGGCCAACTGACTAGGAAAGACTAGGAACCACAAATGCTAGCGAGGATGTGGAGAAAGGGGAACCCTCCTACACTGCTGGTGGGAATGTAAACTAGTTCAACCACTGTGGAAAGCAATATGGAGATTCCTCAAAAAACTAAAAATAGAAATACCATTTGACCTGGGAGCTCCACTCCTAGGAATTTACCCAAAGAAAACAACTTCTCAGATTCAAAAGGACATATACACCCCTATGTTTATCGCAGCAATATTTACAATAGCCAAGATATGGAAAAGCAACCTATAGTGTCCATCAGTAGATGAATGGATAAAGAAGAGGTGGTACATGTACACAATGGAATACTACTCAGCCATAAGAAAGAAAGAAATCCTACCATTTGCAATAACATGGATGGAGCTAGAAGGTATTATGCTCAGTGAAATAAGGCAGAGAAAGACAAGTGCCAAATGATTTCCCTCATTTGTGGAGTATAACAATGAAGCAAAACTAAAGGAAAAAAACAGCAGCAGACTCACAGACTCCAAGAAGGAACTAGCAGTTACCAAAGGTGGGGGGAGGGGAGGCGAAGGGGATTCAGGGGTATTATGATTGGCACACATGGTGTGGGGGGCATCGGGGAAGACAGTGTAACACAGAGAAGGCAAATAGTGACTCTGTGGGATCTTACTCCACTGATGGGCAGTGACTGCAATGGGGTGCGGGGGGACACGATAACGGGTGAATGTAGTAACCACATTGTTTTTTCATGTGAAACCTTCATAAGAGTGTATATCAGTAATACTTTAATAAAATAAATAAATGAATAATTTTTAAAAAAATGAATGTGGACTCAGGAGCCAGAACCCCTGAGTCTTTCATTAATCATCTTTTCAACACTGGGCGGTTACTCAACCTTTCTGACCTTGATGTCCTCCTCCATAAAATGGGGGTAGGAATGCTGGGAAGAGTAAATGACTTAAGGCATGGAAAGTGCTTAGAGCAGCCCCTGACACCTGGTGGGTGTTCAGTGGGTGGTGTCATTCTCATTTTACTGTTGGGTACCTGTGACCACTGTTCTCCCAGTACCTGTCTCTATACACACTGCTGCAAAACCTTGGTAAGATTTGACAGATGTCATTGTCACGAGGCCTTCCCTTGGAAATGATTATGCTTATGCAGCCCTGCTCTGTGCTTTAGGTATATGAATGCCAAATAGTACATGGCATGTACTGCCAGTTGGATAGTCCTCATGTTCAGGAAAACCGCAGGCTCAGAATCACAATCACTTGGCAGGGGTACTTTATGAGGTCATCACCCAGACTCTTAGGCCATGCTTTTTGTTTATTTCACTTACTCATATACACATATATACATGTGTATATAATATGTATATTGTTTTCAGATTGTTTTCTAAATGAAAGCACAAAGTTTTAAAAATCCTGAACAGAAACATTTTGAAACACTGCTCTGACCCAGCAGAAGTGGGACTGTAGCAGTTTCATTGTTTCATTTCTATGTTGCAAATTTTTAAACTTTCTTCCCTCCCTCCCTCATCTTTCCTTCAAAATCTTACCTCTAGCCCTAGTTTCCACTTGATTTACATGTCCTATTCTCATTAGGCCCTGAAGACCCCTCCTGATTCTGGTAAAGCTCTGTCAACATGACTTCACCTTGACCTTGGTTTTGAATTGCTGGAAACTCTGTAATTTATCACACAAGCTTCTTACTGTTTGGTGGCATTTCTTTAGGCAGTAAGTGACCCACTTATTCTAACAACCAGTCTACTCTGTCACTAAAATCTTTCTATAGATTCGGATTCATTTATAATTGATAACCATTTTGGTTATGCTGTTGCCATAATTTTGCTCCTTTGCTTACATTCTTACATTTGCATACGCGGAGGCTAGGCAGTCTTATCAATGATAATAAAAACAACTGCAGGAGCAAGTTGAGGTTAATGTTTATGGGAAACTTACTTTGTGCTAAACACTCAACTAAGCATTTTACCTATATTATCTCATGTAGTCTTTGTCACGGTCATAAGAGGTGGGTGCTGTCACCATGCCTGTTGCACAGATAAGGGAAGTCCATGAGCTTTGGGAACTGTTGTGGGGCCACAGCAGTGTGCTCACCAAGGCCAGGTGGACTCTGGAGCCCTGCTCTTAACTCCTCACTACACAGCCTCCTGGAGTCCACGAGGAGCCGGGACCTCACAGGGGACATTTGTCAAAAATCTGCCTCCCTCGTTCATTACAGTAGGCGACCCCATTGTGTCTCACTGGTTTGGGCACATACCATTGGTGGCACATGTCTCTCCCTTCTCCGCCTGAGGAAGCTCCCTCTTTGTTGTCAGAGCTCACTGTCGCTGACTCCATGTATGCTGCACTCCTGGACTTCCATCCACCTTTTTGTGGAGGGAGTGAGGCCTGAGAGTAAGAACCAGCACCCACTTGCCACCCCCATTGCGATTCCACAAACACACACTTTTCTCTGATAGGTCATCTTTGTTTATTGAGATATGCTTCAAATGCCATAAAAGTCACCATTTTAAAGTATACATTTCAGTGGTTTTTAGTATATTTACAAGGTTGTGCAACATCACTACTACATGATTCAAGCACACTTTCATCACCCTGTAAGGAAGTCCCTTATCCATTAGCTATGGATTTTCTTATTCCGGACATTTAGTATAAATGGAATCATGCAATATGTGATGTAGAGGCTACATGTTGGCCTCCAAAAGACCCTGTGAGAGGGGCCAGCAGTGGGCGATCCTCTGTGGGCCGGAGGTCAGGAGGTTGTAAAGAACTGGTACTTGACGAACCAGGGGAGAGAGAGAGAGCCCCAGAAGAAACTTCCTTGACTTAATAATCTACACTCCTCGAGGATGATATGTTTCCCAGTTTCCAGGGACTGATGATATTGGGGAAACGAGGGAGGGACACCTCATTTATCCTTCTTTGTCCGCATTACCTCTGCGGAAGGAGTGGCTGCCGCGAGGGATTCTGGCCTCAGCCCTGCTTTTCATGCCTATGGCACTTGTTATTTGCACGTAAGTATTTAACAATTTATACTTTAATTCCTTACCAGACGGCCAGGATTGGTTATGAGCTTACACATTTCAAGGAGAGAGAATTACACATTTTATTGTAGGTGGCCCGGGGCAGGCTGGGGCTCCCTCTGTGCTGGTTTCTTGCGCTTCGCTCCCTTTCCTTCCTCACCCGACCCTGACGTCACATTCTTCTCTATTATGACTTCACTGAGCTCCCTGGGACAAGAAGAATAATGCCAAATCTTTTACTCTTAAAAGGACTAATAAAAATTTTTGTTATTACCTCATTTTAGATAAGAATTTTAAATTGTCCCTAATCTTTTACCCTCCATCCTTCTCAAGTACATTCTGTGCCAGGTTTTTCTCACGTGGGGGACTGACAGTTCTGTACATATTCCGGAGCCAAAGCCGCCTTCTCCAGGAAAAGCCCTTCTAAAAAAATAGAAAGGAGGTATTAATTCCATACATCCACAGCTTTCTCCAGCACAGTACTTGATCCTCCTCAAATTTACCTGATTCTTACGCTCTTCTGAGGGTTTATCAGGAAGTGGAAAGAAGCCCCTTAGAGGAAAACACACACACAGATAATAATTAGTGATTCATGCTATTTTTCATGTCTCTCACAATGTGTATCTCTGACTTATTAGGACCAAATGGGTACCTCAGTCCATCATCACAAGCAAAATCACTACAGACCTGGGATCCTGAAAATCATTCCATGCATGCTGAGCTTCAGAACTTCTCCGTATCTGTCCCTTATAGCCCCACAGTGTCTCTGGGGAGACCTTTGTATGTGGCTTGGCATGGAGTGTAGGCAGGATTTCAGCCCCACACACCTTCTTGGCCACTGGCCAAGTGCCCTTGTGCAGTAAGCGAACGGCTCAAGCACACCAGGCAGAAGCGTTTCACTCTCTCCAGAGGCATTTTACACCAGTATCCTTTGGACTCAGTCTCACATGTGTCACTTGCTGGTGGGTGGGGGAGAAGGTGCTTCCGTTTCCCTACTGCTTTCTCCTACAGGTTGAATCACACCAACTTATTGCTGAGTCCAACTAACTCACTAACTTTCACGTGTCAGACTCTCACTGACAAGTGAATGGGTTGTGAAATCAGCTTAAAGGTCATGACCAGCACTGAAACACAAAATATTCTTTTGAATACAAATGGAATAGAAAAAAATCAGAGTGCATAATAAGCTTGTTTTAGAAACTACTCATGACTATATGGTACGTGTAGTGGGTCATGACATAAAATGGAGCTCACAGCCCAAGCACAATGACCAGTGGAGAAGTCCCCAGTGGGAAGGAACCGTCTTCTTCCTGCTACTCGCTCTCAGTATGACCATGGGGCAAGATCATTTCCTTTTCTCCTTCTCCATTTCTTTATTATAAGAAGTAGAGGTAAATTCCTGACTGAGGTTTCTCCCAATTAAAATTCTGTGAGGTTTGGTTAAAGGCAACAGACACTGGGGACCCGAAAGCCAGTAGGATGCGAAGGGATGATTGACAGGAAGGGCTCATATATTCGACCTTCCATCAGCTTTGAAGGAGACTAGCATCCAGGACCATGTGGCCTTCTCTGCCCTTTCCCCAGAGCCTATGAGCAGTCCACTGGCCAGGCCTCATGTCCACCCCCAGCAGGAAGAGGTACAACCAAAACCTTTCCCCCTCCAGTCGCTTTCCTTCCAGGCCTCGTGACAGCAGATGCGTCTGTGCCAGTCGCATTCTAACTCAGCTTTGGCTGGGGAGCTGCTTCTGAGAGGCAGTAGGGTAAGTACTCTTCCTGCCTTTGATGGTTTCCTCACCGTGAAATGACGTGATTGAAACAGATGAGTTCTAAGCTTTCCTCTAGTTCTAAAATTCTACTTTGACACAGCCAGATCAATATTTACCCTGAGCGTTCTTCTTCATCCAGCGCTGCTCTTCTACGGGAGCACATCTGTTTTGAAAGAAAACATGATATGATTATCTAACATGATGACCACTATTTCCAAATCTTTATTCATCTTTTTATTTTAAATCTCATCTACCAGTGGGATGATAACGGTTTTGGGGACAGGAATTCTGTTCTATTTAACTGTCCTTGGAGTCCTCCACAGTACCTAACTTGAGATCGTGCAGGTAGCTTGCAATATATTTCACTGATTGTTTTAGATAACATTCAACAGATAATCCCTAATAAAAACTCTTGGAACTAGGAACAGAAATTATCCGCAAGGATCCTAAACAGCATCACTGTTTTAAATTCAAGAACAAGAGTGGAAAAAAGAAAAGAACAAGAGTAGGGTGCCTATTACTACTGCGACTATTCATTAATGTTGAGCAGGTCCTAATCAATGTGATAGGAAAAGTGAAGTATTGTTAAGGGAAGAGACAAACATATTTGCATTTGAAGTGATGAATAACCTAAAAAGCCCAAGAGGACCAACTAAAATTTTATTGGAAATAATATGAGAATTCACTAAGATACAAAATCAAGAGATCAATATACAAACCTCAAAAGCATTCCTATATACCATGGATAACTAATTTTAAAATGGAAGAAAACCCCATTTACATCAGCAAAAATGCATAAAGTACCTCAGGGTAAACTTAACAAAAAACGTCTAAGACCTATGTGATGAAAACATTAAAACTCTTCTGGAGGACTTTAAGAAGACATGAATACATGACCCGAGATACCACATTCCTAAATTGTTGTAAAGATGTAAGTTCTCCTCAAATTTACCTACTAATATAAAGCAATCTTATTCAAATCCGATGATAATTTTTAAATTAAAATCTAGCTAGCTAATATTTTTCTGGAAAATATTAGAAAATATGAAGGAAAAGCTATGAAATGTATGAAGAAGATCAAAGGGCAGGAGCTCACTCTATTAGATGTTAAAATAAGTTATTAAGCACCTGGAATTAAATAGTGTGTTACTAGTACAAGAAAAGGTAACTGGATCAACAGAATAGAGTCCAGACACAGACAGTATTTTTGATCAGTGAAGAAGAAATAAAGCATTTAATACAGGATTTTAAAACAATTGGATCTTCATGTGGGAGAAAACGTTAGATTCTCTGCCTCAACCTCACTGAACAGCAAATAAACAAGTTCTAGATGGATTTAAAAAATGCAACAACACGTTAACCAGAAGAAAATATCAGACACTGTTTTTATACCGTCAGGTGGCAGAGGCCTTCCTGGAAACCCGCACCCGCCGGGCCCTGCGGAGGGACTGGCGGCGGGGCCGGCACGCCTCCTGCTCTTGCCATTGTCCTCCTCTCCCCTGGATCGTTTGTCTTTTTCCCCTAGATGTAGAAAACTTTTACATTAAATATACTAATCCTTTCAGTGGCTTTCACTCAACTTCAATGTTTCAAATATTTCTCAGGATTTTTATCTTCAAGGAGGAAAAACAACAGTGAGTGAAGGAGCACAGACTTTGCAGTTGAGCACAACTGGGTTCTACCTTTGTTTGGGGCCTCAAATTGATCTCCTTTGTCTGTGAAAGAGAGACGGTGATACCATCCTCCCAGGAGTGTGGGGATTAAATCAGAAAATGTATGGCAGATGTAGTCGGAAGTTTGGCATAAATCAGTACTAAGTTTACGAATGGTGTCACAGGCAAGGTGATCAAATCTATCAAAGGCATCTGCTTGTCATATAAGGCTTAGAAGGCTCTTTCCCACCACAAGATATAAAAATATTGCTTATGGCTTCTATTTTTTTCCTAATACTTTCATGGATTCTTCTTTTCTTTTTGTTGAAATATGTATATTTAAGGTGACAAATAGAGATCTGCTGTTATTTCTCCCTCCCCCCCATATAGTTAGGGAGCTGTTCTATTACCATTTATTCATCTTCTTCCACCGATGAGAATATTAAAAGGTGACATTTCAAAAGTCCTAGGAACACACGGGTCAGTCTATTGCTGGACTCCGTATGCTACCTCAGAGCATTGTTAGGTGGCATTGTTCCTTACTGTGGAACTGACATTGCCTCCTCTTTCCCCCTTGAACACCATTACTGTCTACCACAGGAAAAACATTGCATGGTCTCTGTCCTCAAAAAGCTTATCATCTAAGTGAGGAGAAGAAACAATGAAACCATATACATACTTACATATATATAAATGCAAGGTTAAACTACATGGACATTAAAAGCACTATGGAAGCTTATATGAATTCCAAAACAGCAAAAGGACTTCTGTCACCTGGGGTACAGTGGTCACTGCCTGGGCAATGGCCAATGACTCCCTTCCCAGAGGCCTTGGCAAGCTGACCCCATGCTAGCTACCAGTGTCCTAGACTCAGAGACTCTCCAAGAGAGAACTCACTCGGTGCAATCTCAACTGATTAGTATCACAGCATTGATAAAAAGTCAGAATGCCAGAGTATGACATGACAATGAGAAATATATCTGTTCCACACACAGACTAGCTGTGTCTACACAACCAGGGGGTTTCAGGTCATCACAGGGAGAGGCCTCTGTGGCACACTAAAGCGACCTGACCAAGTGACCTTCAGGTACAAGTTTCTCTTTAGCAGTTCATCCATCCAGTCAGGTTTTACTCAAGACAGATAGGCCAGGAAGCCATTCGGTCCTTAAACATCTCTACTGTGAAGTTTTGACCTCAAGGCTGTGGTCTTATTTGCTTTCTATTGCCCTAGACTGAATGACTTTATTATTGTACAAAAGACAGAAGTGCACTTTAAAATATTTAGTTCACTTAAATGTTTCCATGTTTATGAAAAAATATTTCAACACTTGTGTTCTGATCAGTAAAGAAAATAAATTGTTATAACCCTATAAAAATAACTATCTCTGCTCTGCTCCACCGTGTGTTGACCTTGGTGTTTCTCTCTTGGGGAGCTGACGTTTAAAAAACTGCTTATCATATTAACATCGCAGGGGAGAGGAATGCCTCACCATGGGCTCTAAGAAATGGTAGTAAGTCTCACAGAAGGACTAGGACCAGGAGGACTGGAGTATTTAGGCAAGGGTTCATGAAGAAACATGAACTTGAGTTGGCTTTCAGAGACTCAAGGGACTTCTACAAGGCGAAACAAGGGAATTTTAAATGGGCAAAGGAACAGACAAAAGTAGGAATGGGCATGCGACTGGGCATCCTGGGAGCTGGTCTGGCTGAAAAGAAGGCTGCCGCGACAGTAGAAAAGGTACATATAGGAAATGAGGTTGGGTTCGTAAGGTAGAGTCAGGATTACCGGCTAATTAAATCACTCTGTTGTTGTCAGCCCTGCCTGTTGGGAAAAGTAACAAACCATTCTGTTATTGAACAAAAGGCAGGCAGGCAAGCCAGCTCCAGAAGGACCGTCAATACCAAGTGCTTTAGAAACCCTGACATAGGCTTTAGCTGCAGTGATCTGACTGAACCTATTTCCACAGTGCCTTACGTGATGGCGAAGAAAGTTGCTAAATAAAGCTAGTGAATCAACAAGATCACACTTTTATCTTTTAGCCGTGTCCTTTCTTCCAGGGTGACTGATCGCTCATGAGGGTGGAGATTACACATCCCTCATTATTCCAGTCAACAAGGAAAGAAATCAGTGGTAGAAAGAATGACTGATGTCAAATCGACTTAGTTTTGAGTTGAAGATACTTTACTGTCATGTCAACTCTGGCCTTCTTAAACCTCTCAAAACAGTCTAATGGCTCATTATCTGGTGTCAGTTCCACAGAGATCTCCGGCAAGGGGGGTTCCTTTAAAAGTCTCTGGCATATACTTTGCAGGAAGAGAATAAAGCATATGTCGGTCCTGGTGACTAAGAAGGAATATCAAGTAGTAAGAGGTGGGAGAGAGGCTTTGATTTTCAGTTTGTGGACTCTGAATCTAAAGACAGATTATCCTCTGGAAGCCTGAACTAATTGTCCTTACCTTAATGAGACAGAAAGCTGTAATCAACACCAGCACTGCTCCTGTCACTGACAATGCCAAGATGACTTTGATTTGATACCCATGCACCAGAACTTTTGGGAACTGGAAAAATAATGGAAAAAGTCTTCTCAAAAACAAAGAGGTGGAAAGGATAAAAGCTCTTATAACATCTCATTATTTCATTCAACAGCATAAATGTTTTTCAAGAACATACCAAATCTAATGCTAATGATAAATCAGCATTTTCTTGGTTTATCTTGGGTGTTAGGGCCCCTCCTCACCTACCCCAGCAATTGTGGCATCATTCTTTAATGAGCACAGTGGGAGATCACTGTCTTCCCCAAAGGCCCAGGCCAAGACAAGACCCAGACTAGGGGCCGCGGTCTTCCTGCCGGGGTGCTTCAATGCCATGTCCCAAACTGACCAACAGGCTGGGGGCCATGTTTTGGGAGTTATCCTCACCTCACGGAACTCCTGCTCTTCCTGTTCACTCTGGGCTTCTGGACTCCCGTGGATGTAGTTTTCTGTTTCCCACTGGTCTGTATCCCAGTCTGCCCTGGGCTCCTTTGCTTCTTGATGCTCGCTGAGAAGCTTCATCAGGAGGCCAGTTTGGAAGATGAGCTTGGCACAGGCTGGTTTCAGGTGGGTCTCCGAGCAGCCCGTTTTCAAAGTCCAGCAAACACGAGAAATGAGCCTTCTCACATCACTGTCGGTGATGAGGGACCGCAGCTGCTCGTTTAGCTGAGCTTCGGGGTGGTCACCTGCAGTTGAGCTCCCTGGGAAAGGGAAGGCTGTGGATGTGGAGGGTAAGCCAGTGCCCACACTGTCATGTTCCTGTTGTGTTTCCGTGGTCAGTTTGAGAGTTGGATCCAAAAGAGAAAACAAATCTGGAAAATTATTTTTCTGAAAAGTCAGTTCTGATGATGAAAAAGCCTCTTGTGAAGGGGAGTTTATAAGGCTCACTGCAGTGAGTGGAGGCTTGTTCACAACCATCGGGCTATTGTGTGAACCTTTATTGCTGAACTGTCTACTCATTTTGTCCTTGAGTATTTTGTGACCCGCATGCCGCAAAGATTCAGGAAAGAGGTAATTTTCTCTTAAGTGTGAGGTTGGTTCAGAAGCCTTCATATTTCTCATTCCAGCACTTGCAGCTTCTAAAACAAAAATACTGTCAGCTAGGTCTTTCGATTTTGATTTAATCTCAGGTAGAGATTTTGGAGTATTGGAAGCAGGAGGCCTGCCCATCAAGTACTGGACAGAAGGGACGGCTGCCTCCTGTTCCCCTCGGAATGAAGACTCTGGGTTGAAGGAGCTTCCTGCGGTTTCCCTGGGGGGCTGCTCCACGTGAGGCTGCTCCGGCGCCCTTGGGGATGGGGTCGTGATGCCTTTTTCCTCGGCCGTGCTCTCCGCAAGGAGCTGGGCCCTCTGCTTCCCGTTGATGCCAGCCTTCCTCATTTGTCTGCGTCGCCTCTCCCGAATGCCCTTTGGGCCCTTGATGACCACCTTCAAAGGCCCCAGCCTCCTCCCTATTCTCTGAATGTCTGGTGGGCTGTTTTCTTGTAATTGGGCAGTTTCCAACGTTTTGGTGGAGATTTGGGGGTGAAATCTGGGATTCAGAAGTTTGGAACGTAGAGGCATGGCATCTATGATATCTTCCAGAACAGAGATTATTCCCTGTTTATTTTTGTAAGCTGAAATGCTGGATTCAGGTGGAAGAGAAGTGTTCTCTACGTTGTTTTGCAAATGCCCCACAGGCTCATCTACTCCTTGTAGGTTTGAAAGAAGTTGATTAATGAATTGTAATAGTGCTGATTCTGCACCTTCCAGATATTCATCAGAGAAATAAGGTAATATGTAGCTTAGTGCACTAACAACACTTTCCTTGCTAAAGTCTTCTTGCTCATTTTTGAAGGCTGACCAACTGATGGCATCTTTGTCTGCGGCCGCCTTCTCTGGCTCGATAGTCAGCTCAGGGCTGTTACTCTTCCTCCGGGATTGTAATGCCTTCATGAACGACCCTTCTGGGTTCCCTATAGATGTTTCATCATCTGTCAAAAAGAAGAGATTGCTTTTCATCTTACTACGCTGATGGACAGTGATTGCAATGGGGTTGGGGGTGGGTAGAGGGGACTTGATAGTATGGGTGAATGTCAAAACCACAATGTTGATCATGTGAAACCTTCATAAGATTGTATATCAATGATACCTCAGTTTAAAAAAAAGGAGAGACTGCTTTTGATAATGAAAGACTGATGAGACAGCTTTTTGTCAGTCCATAACCATATATCTCAGTCAAACAGATCAGGACTCAGCAAACATTTGAGGTTTGATTAGGAGAAAAATAAACACAAACTTAAACCTATGGTCGGCATCAACAAAAGGAGAGGAATATGTCTTTTGAAAGAGCCGCTTCCTGCTAGGAACACTCCATAGTGCAAAATACAGTACTACGTGCAGGATTATTCCATTGGTCCCCAACGGCCAATTGTCCCGTGCTCAAGAAAAGCCAAGGCTAGAAGACAAATACTCGCCCTCGGCTAGATTCTCTGCAGATCTAACAGTGACTCCTCACGTTCACATACTCCATCCTGTAGTGCTTCAGATGCAAAGGGAGTGTACAGCTTTCTCTCACCACCTCTGCAGTGTGTTCCTGTTCTTGCTACCATCACAGATGACCACACCACCACCACCCACTGCAATCAAGTTCTCTTCTACATATGCCCTTCTCCACCTACCAACCTATTCCTTTGCTTGGTCCCTGCTTCCATATATCCCAGCCCCCATGAGAGAAGGCTCTATATAGGGGGAAAAAACAAAAACAAAAAAACACCATGTCTACCCTGGCTCTTTGCTTAAATTTGAGCAGGGATCAGGGGTGTGGGTTAAGAGAGCTGTCAGGTTGTTATATCAATGTGGAATACTCAATAAATCAAAGGAACAATACCTGAGGTCCTAAAATGCAAAAGGGAAAAAAACAAAATTTTTTCAGACACCTGCTTTGCTTTCATTTAATTTCATTTCTAGTATTTCCAGCTTTACTTGGGGAACCATCCAAAGCTTCTGACTACGTGAAGGCCAAGGGCACCTGCACAAGTTCACTGGCCAGCTGGGTTTATTTTCCAGAATTACAAGTATTTTTGGTGGTGGTGGTGAGGGTCAGAGGAGGAGGTAAGGGTCGTGAGGAAGGAGGAGCATGGGCTTGCAGAGAGCCCCAAACCGAGGCTAGCAGACCTGAGCACTAGGCTACAATATATAACACTTGGACCTCATTTTTCCTCACCTATAGAAGTAGAATGAAAATGCCTGTTTTGCCCACCTTTAGTGGGAGAAGGGAATGATATAACTGGCAAAAAAATGTTTTATTTTAAATAAGCAACATTGTATTTATAGAAGAAGCAAAGTATTATTTGTGATGTGCCCCAGATCACTTTATGATGTGCCCCAGAGACCTGTATTCAAGCTATCTGAGCATGAAAGCATTATTTTGGAAGTCATCACATTAGTGCCAATAAAACCTACTACATAGAAAAATACTTAAAAGCACCTGAGTGTTTTTGGGGATAGAAAGGCTTCAGTTCAGAGCAAATTTAGAGTTGGACAGTCTAAGAACAGAAGAGCCTTCCCATCCATTAAGTGGGCTGAGCAGCAGCTTCTGGTTATAGAACCAGAAACTCTCAGGTTCCAAAGGAAACTTTCATAAAATAGCACTACTTGTACTCCTCTATAAAAATTGCAAAAACAAAATAAACAAAAATATATCTATACTTGTCCTACAAGACAAAGGGCACGTGAGACCTAATGCATATAAAATCAGATTGTGAACTGTAATACTTGTGTGAGTAAGTTCTCATTCAGGGCTTAAGCACCAGGCAGAGAGCACAGTACACAGGATGTGGCCACTAATGTTCATTCTTTCCCCTTCCATTCCTTTCTCTTGTTCATTTAAGTATGTGGATCACTGTCACTGTTAGCTTAATGTAACTGAGAATCCAAAGGAGTAGTTCTTAGAAATGTAGGGAGTTGAACTCTTAATAAATTAATAAAAATAATGCAATTAACACCATTAGTTTAAAAATTAACAGTTAAAATATAAATAAAACATCATCGGGTAACGGTAACTCACCACAATATGCGATGTTTGTCAGACATTCACTGTCACAATGCAGCTTGACTGTATTGTAGAAAACCTCAATATTACTTTTAAATTGGCAGAGGCAGCAGGCCATACGGCTAGGTAAAATCCTATAAATTGAAACACGGAGAATTAAATCAGTGGGAAAGGAGTTACTTGACTAGGTAGAAGAGGCAGGCCCAGGCCTCCCACAGGGCTGTGCAAAAGGAGTTCTTGGAACATATGGCCTGTGAAGTTGGGTAGGGATGAGCTGGCCAACCGCTGTTCTTGAATACTGTAAACAAACAGGAGGACAGAGATGCCTAACAGTAGGGTAAGAATGGAAGTGGGTATCGTATGCCTAGAATAATGGTGATAGGGATTAGAACTGGGTGACACTGATCTGTTAGAAATAAATGACATAACGGAGACAACTGAGGAAATTTGAATATCAACTCTTCATTAGATAACATTATGCATAGGAATTTCATTTTTTCAGTGTGTTTTTAGTATTTTAAGCATATAGGGAAATTATTTGGATACCCAGAGAGGAAGGCATGTAGCTGACAAGAGACAGACTGACTGGCAGATGCTGTGGGATGTTGACGAAGACGAGGCTAGAGCAGTGGCCAGTAGATCTGACGGTGAGGGGAAAATAGTCATTTCTCAGCTGACCTGACAAAAACGGCGAGAGCAGACTGCTAAATGCAGGGGTGTTCCCCATACTAATCTTGTGTAAGGCCATCAGTTAGCCTTAGCATAATACCAAATTTCTGTTAGCTTGCCGCATTGGAGGGGGATGGCACAATTAAAGGTGCAGTAAGTTGTGTAATAAATTGTCAGAAAGTCCTACAGAAACATTTTTTTAAACTGCAAAGATAAAAAATGACATTTGACCCTTATCTCACATTATATGTGAAAATGAACTAATAAAAATGGATCATAGATAGACCTAAATTAATTAACCAACAAGTATTCAACTTATTGAAAGAAAACATAAGAGAAAAATCTTTCTGACTTTGGACTGGCAATGGGTTCCCAGACAAAGATTTCTTAGATAAAACACAAAAAAGGCACAAACCTGTAAGAAAAACTAGAGCTAATCAAAATTCAAAGATTAAAGATTTCTGGTCTTCAGAGATACTTTTAATAGAATGAAGACAAGCTATAACCTGAGAGAGGATATTTGCTAAACATATATCTGAGAGAGAGGACGTTTTAGAGAATATATAAAGCACTCTTAAAACTCAACAGTAAGACAAATATCTAATTAAAAAATAGATTTGAACAGACATGCCATTAAAGAAGATGTCTGCACATGTATAGACAACATCATCAGAGATTAGAGATCTTAATAGATCTTAATAGAGAAATGCAAATCAAAACCACAATGAGACACAACCACACACCTCCAAGAAAGGCTAACATTTGTAAAACACTGAATATAAGGATCAGGTGAAGATGTGGAGCAACAGCCAACTCTCATGCACTGCTTTCTGGAATGCAAAATGGTGCAGCTACTTTAGAAAACAGCTTAGCAGTTTCTTCAAAAGTTAAATACATACCTAGCATATGATGCAGCAAAAACATGTTCACACAAAGACCTGCGTGTGAATGTTTGTCATAGCTTTTTATAGCCCAAACTAGAAACAACTCAAATGTTCGTTAATTGATGACTGGTATGGAACTCTACTCAGCAGTAAAAAGGAGGGACAGCTGTAACAACATGGATGACCCGCAAAAAGATTATGCTAAGTAAAAAGAGCCAACACAACAGGTTACATGCGATATGAGTTCATTGAGAAGACCTGGAAAAGGC
Source organism: Manis pentadactyla (assembly GCF_030020395.1). NCBI lineage: Eukaryota > Metazoa > Chordata > Mammalia > Pholidota > Manidae > Manis > Manis pentadactyla. Next base: position 151,525,187 of record NC_080022.1, read on the forward strand.
AAAAATTGCAGGGACGAAAATCAGACTGGTGGTGGCCAGGCGCTGGTGGTGGGAGGAGGGGTTTGCCTGCAAACGGCCATAAGGGGCCTTTTTGGAGACAACACGGGTTCTGCATTTCGAATGGTGGTGGTTACGTAACTATACATTTGATAAAATTCATCAAACTGTACACTTAGCCAATTTTAATACATGAAAATCATACTTCAATAAGCCTGACTTAATAAAATAATGAAAGCTTAAAAAATCAACTAAGTGAAAATAAATACAAGAAAAATCAACTTACAGTTTTTCTAACTTGGGGCTCATCATGACGATGCTCTCAAGTGTTTTAAGTGTCACTTGGGTTTTTCCCATGTCTCTGAAGTAAAAAAGCACAAACGTTTATGATACGAACCCAAAGACAAAAGCCCTATACTTAAAAAGATACTTAATGACACATTATTACTTCAGTTTTGGCTTCTCTGTCTAGCCAGCAGGAGTTTATCTGCCACAGATGATAATTCCAGAGAGAAATTATGGAATAAATTTAAAAATTAATGACCTTGGCCCTGAACACTATGATCTTTTTGTCATCGCCCTGCTCCTCGTTCTCACCTGCACCCACCTCTCTAGATTATTGACTTTTTCTAAATACACCGTATTCCTCTTGGCTTTCTGGAATAAGTTATATTTCTACGTGCATGTGCACATTCCATATCTATGTGCGTTCTTCAGCACCACTCTCTTTCTCTGATAGCTTGTCTTGCACATATACATTCTTTCTTAATTCTTTCTTTGTCCAAAACTCTTATTTCAATAACCCAGGTAAAATTAAAATTACTTTTTTTTAGCCAAAGTGCAAAATAGGTAATCTCTGATGAAAGTAAAAGAGCAGAAATCATCTCATAAACCATGAGATTGTTGCAATACTTACAAATATTTTAATGCTCTCAATTTGAGAAAATAAGAATCTTCAACAGTTGTCAGAGGATTAAGACTGAGGTTTCTGAAAAAATGCAATGGAAGTAAAATTATCTGCATGTCACGAAACTTGCATTCATTTTTTTTTTTTTTTTTGGAATAGGACTTAAAGGTTAAAAGAAAAAATTGTTATCTGTCTTTAACTATAAATCACACTTAGAGTCTGTAAAGCACTCTTCCTTTGGGAACTACCTACCTAGGTCTCTAGATGATAAAGGGGAGAACAGAAAGAGGAAAAACACAGAAAAAAGTGGAAAGCAAAAACTTTTCAGATTGAGAATCCCACAAAGTGACTATGCTGGGAGGAAATCCCCTTGCTCTGAAGGAAATGGTATTCCTAGGTCCTCCGTAATTCAAGGTGCTTTTCTTTCAGTTCTGGAAATTAAAACAGTTCCACAGTTTAAACCACGCAGTGACAGCAGGACCAGTTCCTTGCTTTTGGATCCAAAGAGAAAGGGATAAACCTGAGAGGAGGCGGTAAAACCCCTGCACCTGTCACAGCCTTGGCTACACTGCACGCAACCACCTGTTCACTTAGTCAGTCTCCTGGATTGTCAGCTCCTTGAGGGCAGGGACCACACTTTACTGTCAGTGTCACTCCTGTGCCTGACATGGTGCCTGGTGTTTACTAGGTATTTAATAAAAGTTTTTTGAATAAATAAATAACATTTTGCTTACACATCAATACAATGAACAAATTCATTTTTGATGCAAATTTTTATTCCAAAATGCTGAGATTTTCTTCCCAATTCTTTAAAACAAACAACAGACCAAAAGAAAAAAAAAACAGGAAGGGAAAATCTTCTTGTAAATTAACTTTACTCAAGAATCATCAGTACATTTTGCAGAGTATTATTATCACAACTAATATATATTGGGTGCCAGGCATCTGTGATCAGCTTTTCACATTTAATCGTCACAATAACCTTATGTGATACATATTATTATTACCCCATTTTACAAGCGAGGAAACTGAGGTAAAGAGAGGTTATATAACTTGTCCTAAATCATCAAGATAGTACTAAGAAGCAGAGCTGAAATCTGAACTCAGTTCTGGTTCCAAAGCCTGGGTTTAACTTGTATGGGAGAAAGGGATTTAAGACACCTTTTACTTTAACCTCAATTTTGACAGCACTAAATATAGAAATACCTTTTCGAACTTGATCTACCCATCTGGGAAACCTCTATGAGAATTACATTTTCTCTTTTTATTCCTTTTCCCTAATCATCTCCCATGCTTAAATATCTAATTAGCCTGTGTTCATTGAGACTTTAGAGATTTAAAACCATGTTGCAGGAGAATCAGTGAAAATGATGGAGTAAGGACATCTGAAAATTTATCCTATAAAAGCAACAACAACAACAACAAAAAGCTAGCAGAAATGGCCAAACCAGCTTTTTCCAAACTCTGGATATTTAATCAGTGGGCTTACAGCAATGTGGGGAGAATTTGTTCAAGAAAAACATTAATTTCTCTACAAACAGTGAGATCTGTGCTGCTTTAACTTCTCCTAGACCTTTGCTCTCCGTCCAGTGATAGCTTTGAAAAACAGCCCGAGGTCCCTCAGAGCCTCCTTCCCAAAGACTTGTCTCCGTGTTACTGTCTGGTGGTGCCCTGGAGGACCTTACCTGAAAGGCTTGTCTTTGACCTGACTGGGAGCTGCCTAGTGCTAAAAGCCTCTCCTCAGAGGGCATTTTTTAAAACAATTACAGGTAAATGGTTTAATGTGGTAGGTGTGTGAGGCAGTGGACAAAAAAATAGTCCAACCAAAAAGCGTAAAAGGACAAGCTCAGGGAGGAGATGTTCACAGAGACTTTGAAAGGCTCCAACACATTCCTGGGAAACTGGAAGCCCACGAGACATATTCCTAAGAATCTAGAAGAAAACCGTTAGCACTAATCAATGAGGTCAGCAGGGTTGTGGAAGACAAAATGAGTAAGCAAAAATTAGCTGTATTTCTGTACACTAGCAGTGAACAATCCAAAAATGTAATTGAGAAAACAATTCTGAGTATAACAGCATCACAAAGAGTAAGTCTTAGGAAAAAATTTAGCCAAAGAAATGCAAGATTGATTCACTGAAAACTATGAAACCAGTGATTTGCCTGTGTCACAGAGAACTCGGCTGTGCCACAGAGCACTCAAGCAAAAGGGAGGAAAAGCCCCATTCCTTATTAGATAGTCAGGAAAGAAACTTTATGGAATGAGGCTACAGCAATGTATTTTCTTTATGACTATTTTGCACATGACAGCTTAACACTAACATCTTTTCCCATTCCTCAAAGGTTCCTACTGCTCAGATAATTCACATCAGAGGTGAACACAGTTTGAAAGGTATTTTTCTGGGTGACTGGGGAGAGAAGATCCGTGTGGCAAGTTTTCAGAACTCCTTTCATTTAAAAGAAACTGATGGCTGAGGAAGCACCGACACCATTTGCTCCCTGGAGAACTTTGTCCTAAGCCCAGTTCTTTCAGCGCTGTGTTCCCAGAGCAGGAAACAGTTAGGTTCAGAAGTGGAACTGTGAGGCCCACCCACCATGGAGAGAGTCACAGTCGTGGACCCCCGTGACAATGCTGGCATGGGTGTTACATGCTGGAGTGCGGTTGTTGCCTGTGCGAAAGATCAGGAAAGTGGAGCCTGCCATGTATGACTCAGACATGTCTCCTGGCCCCTCTCTGTACCTTCCTTTCCTCATTGCAAAAAAATGGATCTTAACACAATTTTTCAGAGCTCATACTGAGCTTACCCGCTGCTAACCAGTAACTGTATCATGTTTTTACACATCATTTTTTTTACACATATTCATCTTCTATTTCACTTACAATGTGTGTAAGAACTGCATTCCATGCCAGGCCTGAAATGTTCCAAAGCTCAGTTCTGTAATTAGATTGCAACCAAGATTTCTACAAGAAAAAATATACAAGAAGAAGAAGAAAAAATTATTTCAGATGATTTACCCCTTGGCAGGGATTCTAATCTGTATATGATGAAACGTAACCTCAATACTTCCTCGTACACTAAAGAAATCTCACTACGGAAGACATTTGTTTTATTTTTAACATTTGTATGAAAAAAAAGATTGTCTATCAAGTATACTTGTTTTATAAAAAAGAGAAAGATGGATTAGTAATTGACATCTAGGTTTTTTTCCTGGTATCAGTGGTATTATTACAGAAAATATGAATAAAAATATATTTGTATGAAAGATTTATACTTTCATGTTTACACATATATTGCTAGATATAAAGGAATAAGTGCTCAAAACACACTCATCTAAGTGATCCTTAATTCTCTAGAAAAGGGTTCCATGACTGCATTGTTGACATCTTGGGCTGGATAACCCATGTGGGCGCTGTTCTGGGCACGGTAGGCTATTGAGCAGCATCTCCGGCCTCAGCCCCCCAGATGCCAGCAGCATAGCTACAGTTCTGACAACCAAAATGTGTCCAGACACGGCCTAGTGTCGCCTGGGCACAAAATCACCCTACTTGAGGACCCCTGCTCTAGAATGAGTCACTCGGATCGATATGATAATTCTTACACCAGGGTTTCCTAGACACAAAAAGGATGTGGCCACATAATTTTAGTAGCTCTCCATTTAAAATATTTCAATATTTCAAAATGAATAACAAAGAGGTTTACAATTAAGTTTATAAAAATTCCAAACATAATTAAATTGTATTTGTAACTTACATAAACTGCAGAAAAGGTAGTGATTCGAATGTACGTCTTTCAATAGATTGTATTTTATTGCAGGATAAATCTCTAGGAAAAGGAAAAGGAAAAATATTGTCTCAGCTATCAGATATCTCATTAGCAGAGATAACTAGTAGAGGTTAGAATAACCACATTGAATAAGTAGCTCTTATCTAAACTCTAAACCTTAGAAATTATGTGAACCTTCCAGAGCCCCTATCCCTGCCCTCACCTAAGTCTCATTTTCATTATCTTCATAAATAAAATATACAACCATACATCTTGAGAGATTGTTGAGATAATCCTTCCTGACAGCAGAAGGATTGATTAGATCAACTTTTCTGGTCCCATCAAATTCCATAGTAGGAGCTCAAAAGTTTTCATCTCCATATATAATTTCCAATATTGAAAGGAATATTCTCACATTTACAAACCTTTCTGGTTTTATTCTTTCTAGGCCATTTCAACACCAGAAAAAATAAAAGACGTCTTTCACATAATTCGAAAGGAGGTTACTCCTCTAATTAATAATTACTTTAAACTAATTCAGAATTATACTTTCTATTATTTTAACGGAAGCTCCTTTTTGGTTTCCATTGCTTTAATATTCCATGAATTTAACTGCTTCAGTTGCACATTGGTGGGACAACAAAAAACAACAACATGCGATCGGATTTTTATTTTAAATCACTCACTCTTGACTATTAGAGGTGACTCTCTTATTTCCATTGATTCAGGCTTAATCCCTCACTTTTCACCTAGATGTGTATTAACTCTTCTGAAGGGTATGTCTGCCTCTGGTTCATTCCTTTCTAATCGGTCCTGCACAAAGTCACCACATTAAGTCTCCATGAGTGGTTCTCAAACACCAGCATCGCTTGGGAATTTATCAAAGATGTAAATTCTCAGCCCTACTCGGGATCAACTGAATCAGTAACTGTGGGGTGGGTGCTTGGGCTGTGAGAAGCCCTCCAAGTGATCTTCCAGCAGGCTGAAGTTTGTCCTAGAGTGCTGCCGAGATAACATGACAGCTTGTTACCCTTGGCTTGGCCTTCGAAGCCCCAGAAGGTCTGGCCCTAACACCCGATGTACTCTATAGGACAAGGTATTTTTCCTGTGTGCTGCCCTTCTGCCACTCTTCTTTTGCAAACTTATTCTTCCCAAGATGTCTGTTTGACGATACCCAAAAGCCCCTCAAGCGGCTGCCCTAACAGCGTTGCTCTTGTAACATCTTTTTTTCCACCTTGAAGTCTTTTTCCCCGCTTTTGTGCTCCCTGAACAATTCATAACTCTCACCGCCCACATCCATTTCCTCTTTTTAATATAGGTATTTTCACATCCATTTCCTCTGAGCATAAACTTCCTTCTTACTTACCTGCACTGTCTACCATGTTTAAAACTGATGCATGGACATAAACTCAAATATTTATGAAATGAATGAAGAGCTGGGGAGTAGAAGAAAAGTGATCATTTAAAAATAAATGGCTTTTCAAATAGCTCCCTCTTCTGGGCCTCTGCAGCACTTTGTCGTTCATTCAGTGCTTATGCACAGTGGTCATAAGACGGTAGGAACACTGTCTTACCCATCTTTGTGCCTGTAATACGAGGCACAGTGGTTGTCATATTCTTTTTTGGCTTTTTTATCGATTGGCATTTTTTTAAAGCAATGAGAATACTTACGATAGTGAAATACTTAGCTTACAAAATATTTTATAATAGAAGTAATGAAGGGCCTAATCCACTGAGCAGTTATTTCATTTGTGTTTGGAAGGTTTGGAGCCCACATGGCAGAGGTACCTAAGATCAATACAAAAGTGTCCCTTATGGCTTGGAAGGTTTGAAAACTCAAGGGACTATTTTTATTGTCGTGGAAGGCCCTTTACATCCGATTCCCTTAAGCTTCTATTTTGCAAGAAGAATCTGTTTGCAAAAGAGCATCATTAATTAGCATAATAAGGATGACATATACAGTTCTGCATGCTAAAGACGAAGAATAAACATTGAGCTTTTATAGCTTCATAGTATCTGCTTACTTCCAAACAAAAAGTACTATGCATGAGAAATTGGGGATCAACAGAGGTGAGGCTTAGAACCTCACCACCACCACCACCACCACCCCCCCCCCCGTTCTGAGGGAAATCTTCTGCATACGTGGATGTTTTATTGCCCTGGTCTAGCTTGGATTAACACATAGTCTACAGGCACACACCTGATCATCTACATTTGCTCTCTTACAACACTAAACTATGTTTTCTACCTTTATCTTGTATCTACCTACCACTCCAGCATTTTATTAAAAATAATAATAATAAAGAGAGAAATGTGGTATCCACATATAAATCAAGTATAAAAACCAAATGAGTATTCATATTTGAACTGACTGTTTAGAGTTCATAATGCATGAGCAAAACCGAAAGTTTCTGTGATGACTGCCCTTGTACTGTTCACTATGTAACTTATTCATTATGTAAGAATTTGTTCTCCATGTAAGAACTTGTTTGTTATGCCTCAGAAGATTGGAGACTGAAGAAAATTAGGCTTGTGGTGGATTAATGATTGTGCATTGAGCATTGACTCCCCTATACAGAATTTTATTGTCGTTAACAACCATTTGATCAATAAATATGAGAGATGCCCTCACAAAAAAAAAAAAAAAAAAGGACAGACTTCCAATGGTAAAATAAATAAGTAACCGGGATGTAATGTATAGCATAAGGAATATAGTCAAGATATTGTAACAGCTTGGTAGGGTGATAGCTGGAACCTAGAATTATGTATATAAATGTTTTATCACTGTGTTGTACACTTGAAACTAATGTAATGTAATGTTGTGCGTCAACTACCCTTCAATAAAAAATAATTATCTAAAAAAAAAAAAAAAAAAAGGTACTATGCAGGCATTACTTGACAATGAGACTGGTGCCAATTAGTTGGTAATTAGAGAAGTTAGGGCCATTTCTGATATGCTTATTTAGTGTCAATGTAAACATTTCCAACTCTACCAGTTAATCACCAATTCAAACATCTGTTTTTAATATTGCTACAACAATCCCTGCATTGAAATCCTGAACACCAGTCTCTTCTCTTGGTAGCTATGTTCTTGATAATGTTGTTTACATAATTCATCTGCCTAAGTACTTAACGATGTTAATTTAGATTAAATTGTGAAAATATTCTGGATTAATGGAATTCAAGTTTATGTAAGTATTCTATATTTTCTTGTCTTTGAAGTGACAATATGAGGTTCACTTTAATTCCACTCATCTCACTAAACTAACTTTTATAAATCTTTTCTGTGAAGGCCTGAAAGTAAATATTGTAGGCTTTTCAGGCTACATAAAGTCTCTGTTGCATATTTTTCTTTCTTTTTCTTTTTTCCTTTTAGACCCCTTGAAAAATGTAGAAATCACTCTTAAGGGCTCTATAAAAATGGACCATGGGCTGGATTTGATCCATAGGCCATAAACTAAATGTTAATATAAACAGAGGGCATAGGAACACTTACATACCAAGGCTCCTATGGGTGTCTGTAATTGCTCAGACCTCATTACAACTTTTCCTCTGTAACTGAAGGCTTTTTCTATCTATAGCTTGTCCATATAATTAAAAAATTGAAAACACATAGGAGGTATTTAATGCTAGAGAGTGGCTAGTGCCCTCCCTACACAGACTTACAGAATTACAAATTTTTATTGTTGGGAGAAATTATAGAAATTGTCTAATTTAAACCCCTTATTTATGTTATAGATAATATAACTAAAAGCTCATAAATAAGTGTGAGTAACTAACTTACAAATACTGGAGGGATAGCAGGCCTTCAAATGAGTCCTTATGTAATTCACTCAACTGATTGTCACTGAGAATTCTGAAAAATGGAAAGGTTACTTCTGAATCAAAATGCAAAATAATTACAACGATTTACTGTACCGGACTAATTTCTACATGTGGGGGAGACCTGGGTAATGATAATGGTACCACCTAAACAACCTAATTCTTATTTAATTTAGGGATGGTGATCTCTGCTCTGTTTTCATTCACATCTTTCCTGTCATGTCCTCCTCTGTGTCCCTCTCTCTCCCTCACACACACACACACACACACCTTTCCACTCCTCACACCAAAATGTGTATTTAGTACCTACTCTCTCGATCCCCAAGTCACGTTCAGAACCCAACTGTGGGTGGCACCATCGTCAGCAGAACTGCCATTTCCTCCCACTCTCTTTGCCTGAACCTTATTACGGGAGCCCCACACAGAACTATGTCAAGGCTGCAAGTGAAGCTGTTCAATGCCCCCCCTCCACTTAAAATATTGTTTCGGGGAACTAAAAAGTGCATTAAGATACACATAAGAAAAATGTCCCATTTAATACAGCAGCAGACTCACAGACTCTGAGAAGGGACTAGCGGTTACTAAAGGGGAGGGGTGGGGAAGGCTGGGTGCAGAGGGATGGAGAAGGGGATTGAGGGGTACTATACACATGGTGTGTGTGGGGTCACAGGGAAGACAGTGTAGCACACACAAGACAAGTAGTAAACAATGTTTTTCATGTGAAACCTTCATCAGAGTGTATACCAATGATACCTTAATAAAAAAGAGTTAAAATGTCCATGTTAATAATTATGAAGCAAATACCCAGGTAACATCATTCATATCAAGAACACTGCCAGCATCCCAGAAGCCCTCAGTGTGCCCCTTTCGCATCACAAACAGATCTCTGACCCACTAGAGGTAACCACTGTCCTGACTTTTTAACTCATCTCCCTGCTTTTGGAATGTGGTCTTACCTGTGAGGTGTCAGCCATAAACAACATAGTGCAGTATTGCCTCTTCCTGAACTTAGTATATAAATGGAATCATATTATATATGTATTATTTTCTACATTGCTTCTTTCATTCAACCTTACCTTGCAAATTCATTCTATCCTCAGGTGCAGCTGAGGTTGGTTCACTTTAAGGCCTACTGTTACATGCTTGGCTACATGTGCCTACTGAGTACTTGAAAGTGGCTAGTGTGACTGAGAAGCTGAAGTTGAATTTAATTAATTTTAACTATTTTAAAAGTTAAATTCAAAATTGATATTTGAATGCAGTTATTGGAAAACATTTCAGTATTTTGCAATGACCTGGCCATATGATGCTATTTTTCCAACTGTAAATTTTATGATATCTAAAGAGAGATCAAGTAACTTCCGATAAAAATCTTGCAACTAAACTGAGATTTTATAGACTTAATATGGAAAAAAGAATATGAATGCATAAGTTTCATACCAGTTGCATGTAGAAATTATAATACTTTGGATATTTTAAAGACAGTATGAAAAAAATGTAGACTATCTTAACAATGTATACAATCATTACATGTTGAAATATTATTATTTTGGACATGAAGGTTAAATAAAATGCGTTCACATTACATCTGTTTCTTTTTACTTTTATTTTTTAAGTGGCTACTAGAAAATTAAAGATTACTTATGTGCCTTGCATTATGTTTCTAAAGAATAATATTCCATTGTTAACTATGCTAGACTTAATTTATTCACTGTACTGTTGGGGGATATCAAGATTTTTCTAGCTTTCGTTACTACAAACAATGCTGCTTTAAACTTTCTTATACTTCTATTTTGATATGCATTTGCCTGAGTTTCCCTAGGATCCAGCAGGGGTACAAAAAACTGTTCTCCTAAGAAGTTGTGCTATTTCAAGTTGGCAAATGGGAAAATGCCAAGTCTCTACTCCTCCAACCACCAGCTAAATCCCTAAGAATGATGGAAAAGACATGATTTAAAAATCCACAACCTTACCTCAAAGTGTGGGAGCAGCTCCACACATGCTTCCCTACCAGAAATGGCCTGGAATTACCCACAGGGTGACGAGCTGAAATGCTGCTGCAGGAGCAGGGGCAGCCCGTGGCCCCAAATCCTCCCTCCTCAGGCCAGAGAGCAAAGGGCGTTTTCCTCCAGGTGGGAGCATCGGTGCTCAACGGGCCTGGGGCCCAGAACCTGGGGGAAGGTTGAGAATTCTGTCTCGCCACCAGAAGCCACCTCCCACCTCCTCTGACTTTCAGGGACTCCTTTAGGAATAACAAGCCCCAGCAGCTCAAGTCACCTCTGTCCGAGAGACAGGAAACACAAGCAGGAGAATCTCAACTGATGAACTAAACTCAGGAATGACCAAATGACAAAGAAAGCCAGCTCCGTTACGGGCAGAAAACAAAACAAAATGAGCTGATAGCCAATGAACCAGAGCGAAGAGAGGGAGCACGAGAGGACTTTAGAATGGCATAACTGATATCCTAAGTCAGATAGTGCATCCGTGAAAAAGAATCAACTCAGGATTACATGAATGAAAAGTGTTATTATTAATAATAATAAAAACCCTCAATATATGCACCTTTGAAGAATAAATTAGAAAACAGAGATCCTGCCAATGATTTTTCCAGAATACAGAATGAAGGGAACGGGAATAATTCACAGACAAGCCTGACACCTGAGTTTGCCCACGAATGTTCACGCCTTTGCTTCACCTAGTCCCTCAGGAAAGACAACATGCCTGGCAGGATGGTTCGCACCCATTTCTTCACACCTGATGAGCAGGAGAGTATACAGCCAGTGTCTCCCAGAGTGGAGCAAGGGAGTGATAAGAGATCCACTACAGAAGAAAGTCTTTAAGATTTCAAAAGCAAATTTCCCTTCCCTGGGAATTACCTTCCTGGGAGGTAATATTAACAGTTTTACATCCTTCAAGCACCTTGGGGAATCTGAGAACATGCTATGTTGCTTTGTGAACTATTTCCACCAAGTTCTGCATATAAACATTCTGCTTTCCCTCACAGGGTCTCTTACTCACATATTGATATTAATTCTACCTCATAGATTAATTCCTTTCTGTTATACGGTGGTTCACATTACACAGAATTACACAGAATATAGGCACATACATTTAAAAGGATCCCAAGACAAAAAATTTTGATTCCCACAAAGAACTCCTGGAGCCCTGAGAATGCCTCAAAGACCCTGACCTCGCCTGAAATTCACATTACAAGGAACAGCAGCAGTGGCCAGAATGTGTGCAGGGGGAATGGTCACCAGGTGATGCTATGACTGTTCTCCCATTTCTGTCAGGTAATGGTTTCATATTTCCATGGAAATGATCCAAAGAGAAAAAAACAAATCAACATGTCCAACACTGTTTATCGTAACCCTCTTCATAACAATAGACAGTTGGAAAAAACTGTACCTCCCCCCATATCACATAACAAAACTTATGTGTACACTGTTGATGATATACAAAAAGGTCATAGGAAATGATGGTATATGAAAAAAATCAGGACAAATATGAAACTTGTATACTAATTCTCACTTTAAAAATTATAAATACTGACAAGGTTTCAATAGGAAAAGAAAAGAGATGGAGGCGGAAACTCAGCTGTTGATGGCAGTGTCTTCTCTGATTGGCTGATGCCCTTGTCAGACTGTTTGGTTCAGGAGAGAATATCACGGTAAGACAGGGAGTAACTAAAGAGTCTGTATTTTCAATTAATGGGATTTGTTTCGCTGAAGTTTTTGGATGACATGGTAGTAATTTTTTTAAAATAACCCTAATAAATTCAACCTTAAAGGAAAGTTAGACTGAGAATGAGTGTCATCGAAAAATTACACCAAAAACGAGCTTCACATAGCAACAATCTGGAATAAAACATATTGATCTGGAGAACTCCAAATATTTTTTGACTAAAGCAAAAATATGTAGAACTATAGGAATCAGAGTTAAAGGGGGATCTGAAATTTTCTTACAAAATGAAAACATCAAAACCAGGTATGAACTAACATTAGTGAAACATTCATGTTTATCTTCTGATCACACTTCCTTTCACTAAAGCAATCTTCTGAATTTTGCAATATTCATTCTTGACTCTACATTACTGGCAACTATCCTTCTCCCTACCTCTGTAACTTCTAGGAAATTGACAGGGCACAGAGTGGTTTTTTTTTGGCTTACCTATACATACATGTCAACAGTAGGCCATTCTGGAATTGATTTACTCGCCTTCCCCTGCTTGCTTTCTCTAGAAAGCACTTACCATTACTTGAAATTACACCTATCTATTATAGTTAATATATTTATTTATATTACATATTTGTAAATCCCTTCAGAACTGGGATATTTGGTCTTTTCATTCTTGGGCTTGTATCCCTGGTACATAAAACAGTTCCTGGCACATAGTAGATGCTCTGTAAATATTTGTGAAATGAATTCAAAGTGATAGGTATTGATTTTCAGATATACTACCTTTACTTAAAACAAATCATCCCTTTATCACCATGTGCATGAATACAATTTTACAGGAAAAACAAATGTCTTTCTTTTCATCTGCATTTGTGACTCAATCTTTTGAGACAAGAACCTTCTGAGAATTTCATAAAAGCTATGAACCCTTTTCCTAGAAAACTTCACTTTCTTGAATATATGCAAAAGCGCACATGCAATTTCCATTTGTTTATCATCCCTTTAGGGCACAGGTCTGTGAACAGAATGGCTTGGATGCAGCGTACGAACCTGAATGGGAAATCATGTCTGTCTCTATTTTCAAAAACCTCTAAATTGGCATTTCCTTCCATCATGAATGTAGGCAGCAAACCACAACAGAGTAGCAGTATAGCTCATCTGACCCCCAGTAGAAATCAGATATGTTCATATCATGCCTTTGTTGCAGATATCTCAAAATTCCTTTATTCTCATCACTACCTTCACCTTATAATAAATGCCACTGCATATGATAATTACCATTATAATAAATACCACTGCATATTGTTATTTAATGCAAGAAAAGCAGATTTATTACTATATCACTACTAACTATTCTTTAAGAGTATTTCAGTGTAATTGGTTTTCTTTGTTTTCATATGTATTTTAACCTATTATACATTTAAAAACATCACTTCTTAGGTAGGCTTCTGTCGATCACCAAATAGATTCACAGAACATAAAAAGTTAAGAAATCCTGCCCTGGGGACCACTGACTCCAAGTTAGGAACCTCCGTCTTACCAAGTATAAATCTCAAACTGACTTGGAAATCTTCTAACCTTACTGGACTCATGTTATACTGTATAAACTCTACAACAAATGGATTTAAAAATTTACGTTTAAACTTCAGTTTATTTTTTGAAAACATATAATACATATTTATATGGCTCAAACTTCCAAAGGTATGATGTACACAATCCAAAACGTTTTTCCTACCCCTGCCGCTCAGCCTACCCTCACGCTCGACTCTCTACTCCACAGTGGGAACTGCTGTTATTTATCTCTTGTGTCAAGTTACTTTCATTTTTCTTAGAAGTCTGGGAAATAAAATCTCCACATCATATTCTATCATGGGAAATATAAACTATATATAGTATTTAAGAAATTCATAAATTAAAAAAAACAACTGTCCAGTTCTAGCATTTTTTTCCTTACAAATAAGATATACAACTAAGGGGGGTCTATTTGAGGGTGGTCATAATCCCTGTTTTTAGATTACTATGACTGTCATGTCCTTTAATATTAATTCACAGGTCATTTGACTTGTCCAAGTTGAACAAATGATTAATGATACAATAGTCTTCAAAAATGCCAGTCAATTACTTTAAATATAAATATTTTTTCCAAAATCACTTGTGTCTAAACTGACTTTTCTACAGATCAATAAAAACAATTACAGACAACAAAAATATAGGCAAAGAACAGACAATTCTGAGAATACAAATGTTTGGCAGACATATAATGATATTTAAATTCCCAAGTAATCAGAAAAATTCAAATTCAGATGGGGCCCCTCTTATTCACCCATCACACACCAGCCAAAAAAATACCCAGTGGCAGAGGGTGTAGGAAAACGAAGCTGTCATGGCCTGTTGATTAGAGTATAAATTGCACAACCGTTTTGAGGGCAATTCAGATTTTCTACCTACACAGTCTTAGTCCCAACAATTCCACTTCTAGATATCTCTTTTACAGAGATACTTGCTCATGTTGACAAAGATGCAAGTACAAGGATATTCATTGGAGCGATGCATGTGACAAGAAAACAACAGAATCTAAGCATCCAGCAACTCAGGAAGTATTAACTGTGATAAATCTATACCATAAAATATCATGCAGGAGTTTAAATAGATGGGGTAGCCTTCTATGTAGTGGGAAGAAATCTAAATCGTGTCAAAAAGTGAAAGCATTCAGTCATAGGATGTTACCCTTTATGTAGAAAAGGTAAGAAAATCACACAACAAACCTATTTTGCTATCTGTAAATACTTACATAGACAAATGCATGGAAAAAGATCTGGAAGGATATATACTAAATTCAGAGTAGTGGTAACCTCAGGGGTGGGGGGTTAGGGCACACGGAAGGTTTTCACTCTTCCTGTTATTTCATTTTTATACATCGAGAACATGATCATGCGTTCTTTACATACTGGAAAGTAAGTTTAAGTTGACTCTTAAAGAGAACCCACCAAATTTAATTTTTAAAATAAATATAGAATTGCAATCAATAGAGGTAGATTTGAGATACGGAAAGGGAAATACCTTTTCTCAGAACTTTTCTCAGACCTCAAAACTTTTGACCAAGAAACATGTTACAATGCAGCTAGTTTTTCATGTTCATATTTGGAGAGAACATACTCACAGTTTCTCAGCCCAAGTGTATGACTTCCATGTATTTTCTTCAACGTAAGAAATAGAGTTTCCTTGGAAATTTCTGTGAAGAAACACAGTACATATCCTTGAATAGGTAGGAAAAGAATGAACAGAATAAGCAAAAGAATCATGGCAACCTTATCATGGCAACCAGGGGAATATTCAAATGCAGAAAATACCAGCTTTCTAGTGACCACAGCTATCAGCTTCCTAGTTTGCACAGCTAATAAACATGTAACACGGGGCACAAACAATAGAGCATCTCCTCAGAAACTGAACTTCCTCTCTGTCCAACTTCTAGGGCAGATAATGCCAGTTAATTACCTTGAAAGTATTTTTTTCTAAAATCACCTAGGTATCTCAAATGACTCCTTCCAAAGAGAAAATGATAAACAACTAAATAGCAAAAATGGCAAAAATTTATCATCAACAATAAATATAAAGAAACACTATGATTTCTTTATAAAGGAAACACTTGGCTCAGTGCCCGCTGTTGAGATCTCTCCAGTAGTAAGAAGGAGAAGGGCAATTACAATTTAGAGGGACTAACATGGAAAGATCTCTTAGAGACAGTGCATAGGGAAATGCACAAATCACCGAGCAAGGAATAATCTATTACCTCACTGGGGGGAAATGCAAAGGGAAGAGACTGGAAGGGAGGACACACACCAAAATGGTAACAGGAGTTATCTTATGGGCGGTAGGCAGGGTGGACTGGGATTTCCACATTTTATCCTATATACTTCTGTGACTTTTTTCTTTTTTTAACAAGGAGAATGTGTCCATAAATTACCTGTGCTTAAAAGAAGCTGTTTAATGCTTGACGTTCAACCACTAACTCTCTGGATGACTTTGAATCTTTCCCTTTAGCTTCTCTTCCCTCAGCAACAAGTTCCCTATTTTTCAGGGCAGTCAGAAATAGCTCATACCTGTCTGCTCCTCTGCCTAGTGGAAATTTCCACCCAACCAGAAGCCTTCTGCGTGCCTTACGCTCACCGATAAAAGGCACCTACAACTGAACTCGTCTCCCGCAAACGGGCTCTCCTTCCCAGCTGCTCTACTTCCCCCCGTTCTACCACCATCACTCTCCTCATCACCCAGGACAGAAACTTTAGAGTCAAATTTGATTTTCCTCTTTTCCTGCACATCCCACCCACCAGCTCTAGTCAGTCACTTACGAAGTCCTACTGACTCTTCCTTTGTCGCGCTCTCAGGATTTTCTTTCTACTCCCAGCGCTACCCTTCTGATTCAGCCCCTTTTCACTTCACTCCTAGGCTTTGCTAGTACATTTGGTCTCCCTGAATCAAGCTCTCCTCTCTAGATCACGCTACATATGGAATCTAAAACAATCCTCCTGCTTTAATCATTTGTCTCTCTTGCTTGAAAACTCTCAATGGCTCTCCATCCTCATACTGCAACTTTCAAACCCCGATAGCTGAGAGTCAAGGCTTTTCAAAATCTTTCATTGCGTCCTAACCAGTTCTTTACAGCCAGACTGGTCTATGAAATCCTGATCACTCCTGCAGCCATGCCTTTGCCTACACTGAACATTTTCCCCCCTATTTAACAAATTATAGCTACTCTTTAAGTCCCAGCTAAAATTGTCACTTATCCAAAGTGGCTTTCCCTGACCTCCATATCCCAGTGATTACAGGGTCTGGTGAACTACAGTACCTAGAGTCTGTATCTCTTTTAGTACTTAATTATCATCTCTCTTTTGATGCATATTCTTTCTTTCTACCTATCACTGTCATGTTCTGGAGACAATGTTTATACATCCGTGGCTCCCACAGTACTTAGCCCTGGGTCGTGCAAAAAAAGGGTGCTATAAATAAAAAGCCAAGGAAAAGGTTTTGGGCACAACTGAGGGACCAAATAATAACAGTTAACACTCATATATACATTAGGCACATATAGAAGAGCTTTACGTGTATTAACCCATCTAAATCTCACAACAATCTTATGGGATGGTAACTACCATAATCCCCACTTTACAGATTAGGAAATTGAGTCACAAAGCTAATAAATGACAGACCTGGGTTCAAACTCAGGCAGTCTATCTCCGGAATCTTTACTCTTAACCAGTGAAAGGAGGATAGGGACATGTTACTATAAAGAAGATGGACTAAAACTGATAGGAAAATGGTAGAATAGAGGTTAAAGACTTAAATTGCAGAACTAAAAAAAGGAGGTGAGGAAAAAGAATGAGGGCAATTACAAGTAAAAGAATGGAGAAGGGAGAACAGTATTAAGAAGGAAAAGGAAGACAAGGAATAATTAACAAAAGATAAAAACAAAATCAGTCAACACAGGGTATGGAAATGAGGGGCCAGGAAGACCTTGAGGAAAATGCTGCCAGGTCAGGCAGGATGCAGAGAACAAATGAAAAGAGGCGGTTCTTACAAGATCGTGAAGGTGCCATTGTGAGCGTTGGGCTCTGGCACGGGCACACTCTGGAGCTTCTGCTCTGGGCTGAGACCTACGCATGCCAGCGTCTCATCTGTGCAGCTACAGAGCTCACATATGTTGTTTTTGGTGGTGTTCACCACTGAATTTTGAGTCAGTGATGGAAAACCTGTCTCAGATGGCTCTGGCTGCTGAGGTCCGGAAACGTCCAGGTCCACAGGTGCAGCTGTGACCTGAGTCAGGTTTGGACGCTGACTGGGAACCTGCCCGGGATGTGGAAGTGTCCCCTGAGGGCGTGCTGAAGATGGAGCTAGGGCTTCCTCCTGGACTGGAGGCTCAGCCTCTTCAGGAGTGTAGGAAGGCTCAGCCAGGGCCGCCTGCAGGTCTTTGTAGTTCTCATCCATCTCTGGGGGCTCTGGAAGCTGAGACAAAACCTCCTGCTTCAATGGAAGTGGTTCTAGCTCTTCAGGGGACTCTGGATGCTGATCCTGAAAATCCACCTGGGGAGAAAAGATTCAGCCTCCTCAACTTTCTGTCCATGATGAATGGGGACACTTTTCTGGGAGAAAGCTTCAATTTCCTCAGGGGCCTCTGGAGGTTGATGTGGGCCACCCAGAAACTCTACAGGTAGCTTCTCCTTAGCACAGACAACATCCCTATTGGGAGCTAAATAATCATCCTGCAATTGTTGTTTTAGATGTTTCTCTGCAAACCAGCCTGGAGTTCCAATAAGAACTTTGGTAAGCCGTCGATACTGAGCTAGATCTTTCTTTGAGTTTGGAAGTGAAACAATAAACCTTGTTGGTTTTGAACTATCACTACCTAGAGGTGGAACAAGTATTTCAAATGACTGGTGTTCAGCCTGATCTACATTTATAGTTTTAGTCTCAGTTTTCAGTCAAGGAGGCAGATCTAGGACCCGATTCTGGTCTCAACTTACCACCGGAACCACCTCTGGCTGACTTTCATGCTGGTCAGGCTTGTCCCAAAGATTTGGTCCTGGGGGCAGCTCTCCAGCTGGACCTGTGTACCAGAAAGGAACTACAGGATGCATCACTTGTTGACGTGGATGGCGAAATTCAAGAGGGAGATTGGAGGGATCTGAAGACCAGGACTCGGTTGGCCCTGGGGGTCTGGGGGTCAGCTGCACAGGATCCAGGGCCCAACCCGGAGGCTGGGCTGCCTGGACAGGCAGCCACAATGGTAGCAACACAAGAAGCCACGGGGCCCAGAAACGCAGCCAGGACATGGCAGCAAAGACTCCAGGGCACAGTGAGCCAGAGGACCAGAGCAGCTCCCTTAAGCCAGAGCAGAACCATTATGACAGCTCTCTGATGCTCACATATCCTTGGCAACTGCGTGCCCCTCCCCTGCCTAGTCCCACCCTTCATATATGACACGTTAGGCTCAGGCTGAGATCGGCTCCACACCACCTGAGCGAGTCCTTTCTCAGAATCATGGAGTCCAAGCGTCCCCTCCCCAAGCAAAGGCTACAGACACCTCCCTCCAGATCCCCCTTCCCACTGACAGAGACAGGATTTGGGCTGCACATCTGGGTGGCCCTGGACCAGATAGTGGCCCAGGGATAGTGGCTGTTGGTTAAGAGAAGGGTAAGGGTGGAGGTGGTGCAGTTTCCCAAGGAAGCCACTGGGTCTGGCATCATAACTGATACCAAGTAATTGTTTTGTAATCTTTCCAATACCATCTGTAATATCTGAGTGGCTATGTGAAACTGTCACAGGATAGAAGCAAGCAGATCATAGTCTTCAAATTAAAGAATGTCTAACAAGTAATCATTGCAGTCACAGGGAATAGAGCCAGTATTGAAGGGGTGTTCAACAGGGTACAGAAGTGGAGTCACATCTGAGGAGAGTCATCAAATTTAATCAAGGTTAAATCAAGGAGGAAAGGAATATGGGTAAGAATAGGCAGTAAGGTCAGTAGCAAATAGCCAAATCAAGAACAATCAGAGAAGGTTTATGGAATCATACAATTATAAAGTGAAAGGTTTGCAAAATCTAAGCCTCACTCATTTATTTAAAGGAATTGAAATGGTCCTTGATAAAGAAATTGGTGGTCGAATTTAGGTGCATAATGAAATGTAATTCTGGAGCTCTGGGAAAGTGAAATTGGATGGCAGAATATGGAGTAAGATTTCTACAATGTATTAGAGAACTTTTTAACTGTTTTCTGCAAACTGAAGGCAGTTCTGAATACACACTTTGAGAGTGATGACTATGACTATGAAGCTTCCTGTATGTTACAACTGATGAAAGAGTTTGTCAAGCTCACACATTCTAAATCCACATGATAGTAAACATAAGACATCTCTTGTGAAGATTTCTTAAGGGGTAGCATAAAATGGCATGGGGTGTATCATCAGTATATTTGGGTTTGACTTCTAGTTTCCAGTTATTGTCATGAACCTTAACTAAGTTACTTAACCATCCCGAGTTCAAGTTTCTTCATCTAAAAAGAAAGGGCGGAGGGAGAAGCAAAGGATCAGTGTAGCAATGGAGCTGAAAGCATTCTGCAAACCAGAGTGCTGTGCAAATGCTAGCCTGTGAATTATTGAACTCAGCACTTCATCCCAGTGGAGCTAGGAATTGGACCCACCAACACTCCAGCTTTCTCAAAAAGCTGCTTCTGATCACATGCCTTTTGGGCTCGTGGGCAGCCCTTGCTGAATAAAACTTGATGATGGCATAGAAACCAGGACAGGCCACTGCAGCATTTGGGAAGGCTTGGACTGAATACGGAAGGCCAAACTGGGAGAATACTATGAACAGAGAATGCTGTGGGGTGGTCCCACGCCAAGTACAGCACATGAAATTCCCCGTCCTGGAAACAGAATTCCCATCCCCTCATATTCCCCAGGTAATTGTGGAGAGTGTGCAACCCAAAACACTTATTTCACGAACAATTGTGTTTTCCTCTGAAATCCTAGGACTTGAGAAGCACTAGAAGGCAACACGTGCTGTTGAGAGCTTCCTCTCAAAAATCTGCTGGGGCCAGTGAATTGCCGAGGTTCGCTCCAGAAAAAGACTCCTCTCAGCGGACACTACAAGGCGGGTGAGGGCTAAGGCAGGGCTCCTGGTGTCCTGATCACCAGAGGGGCGGCTTTCCCCATCCACCCCTAAATCTTGGCCCAGCTCACATGTGAGACCTGAGCCGTCGGTCCAGAGCTCAGCTCCCACACCCATAAGGTTTTGTCATTTCCAGTGTCAACCGCAAAAGGTCACTATCCTTCAGTCACTGCGCATGTGTGGCCAAGGCTCACGCAGTACTGCGCCAGTGCAACATGCGCCCCTGCTTTGTAAAAAGTGGATCGGAGGGGGGGTGGGGATGGCGGGGGGCTAGCGCCACAGGACCGGTCTACAAGTCGGCCCTGTGAACCGCGTGCCCAGTGGAGGGCCCAACGGCCCTGGGTAAGACAGCCATCGGGCGTCCCGGGGCTGGGCTGAGCGCCCCAATTGGCCCCGAACCTCCCGGGGAGGTGGGGGTGGGGGTGGACTGGGCCAGTCAGCCTGCAGCCACCGCTTACCGGCTCGGGATTTTCCCTAGTGGCCTGGCCAAGGCCAGTGGGGTTTGCGGCTGCAGCTGCAGCCCTGGTCATCTTAAGGGATATGGCACGCGCGCCAGGCAGAGCAGCGCTGGGAGGAGCGCCTGGCCAACCTCAGCCACGCTGCAAATGGAGTCGCTACGAGCTGTGCAGCTTCCTCCGCCACCACGCAGGAGCGCCCGAAGAACCCAGGCAAGTGCGAGGTGGATCGCTTGGCTGGCTGGAAGCCCTCCGTGTACTACGTCATGCGATCCTGTGCGTGACTTTCCTCCGCGTCTGCTGCGCCTCAGCCATGTATGCCTACATCGGGGTAGAGCTACTTTGCCTCGCTCTACTTTGTGGCACTCAGCATCATTGGCTTTGGAGACCTCTGTCAGCAGCCAGAATGCCCAGTATGAAAGCCAAGACCTCTACTGCCTCGCCAAATTTGTCTGCAACCTCACTGGCGTCTGCTGCACCGACTCCTTTTTCAGTGTCCTCTCTGTCCTCATCAAACACTCTGTGAACTGGATCCTGAGGAAAATGGATTCTGGGTTCCACCAGCAATGCCAAAGACGACCCTGGAGGTCACGGACGAACATGGTGATGCTGGGCAACGTCAGAACCAGCGCAACATCTCCACAGAAACAGATGGAGTGATGGAGAGTGACATGGGCTGGCAGCATCCCTTGGGGGTGAGGATCTCTGTGAAGGGCTTTCTGGCAGCCACAAGGTGTCAGTAGCCATCCTCCAGACGCAGCTGTCTGAAACAGCCAACAGTAGCCCCCACCAGGCCAGCACGCTGTCCAGGTGTTGGGGCAGCGTTGTGTAGTTTCCTTGCTTCTTGTCCCCACCACAACAAAGAATGGAAGGGCAGAGTCACAGTAGTGAAGCGGGGTAAAAGTTTTATTTGAAGTTACTTAAAGAGAGAAAATGTGTAGGATACCTTAGGGAGGAGATGCACCCTGAGAGGCTGGTGAAAGTTTAAGGCTACAGACATAGAAACTACAGGCGACCGCAGAGGGAGGTGTGCTGAAAAAGTTACAGCAATGCCCTTGGAATGTGGAGGCGACCCCAGAGAGAGGAGCGCTGTTGTAAGTCCGGGGGAAAGGAAATCCCAATTTGAAAAAGACAGATGCACCCCTATGTTTATCGCAGCACTATTTACAATAGCCAAGAAATGGAAGCAACCTAAGTGCCCATCAATAGATGAATGGATAAAAAAGATGTGGTACATATACACAGTGGAATATTATTCAGCCATTAGAAGAAAACAAATCCTACCATTTGCAACAACATGGATGGAGCTAGAGGGTATTATGCTCAGTGAAGTAAGCCAGGCAGAGAAAGACAAGTACCAAATGATTGCACTCATATGTGGAGTATAAGAACAAAGAAAAAAACTGAAGAAACAAAACAGCAGTAGACGCACAGAACCCAAGAATGGACTAACAGTTATGAAAGGGAAAGGGACTGGGGAGGATGGATGGCAATGGAGGGATAAGGGGAAAAAAGGGGGTATTACTATTAGCAGACATAATGTAGAGGGTGGGGGTCACGGGGAGAGCTATATAACACAGAGAACACAAGTAGTGATTCTAGAGCATCTTACTATGCTGATGCCCAGTGACTGTAATGGGGTATGTGGGGGGGACTTGATGATGGGGGTAGTCTCATAAACATAATGTTCCTCATGTAACTGTAGATTAATGATACCAAAATAAAAAATATAAAAATAAATAAACTTAAAATAGAATCTCATTTGACCCAGTCATTCCACTCCTAGGAATTTACCCAAAGAAAACAAGACCCATGATTCAAAAAGACACATGAACATCTATGTTTATTCCAGCACTATTTACAATATCCACGATATGGAAGCAACCTAAGTGTCCATCAGCAGATGAATGGATAAAGAAGGTGTGGTCCATATACAGAATGGAATATTATTCAGCCATAAGAAGCAAACAAATCCTGCCATTTGCAACAACATGGGTGGAGCTAGAGAGTACTATGCTCAGTGAAATAAGCCAAGCGGAGA
Organism: Manis pentadactyla; assembly: GCF_030020395.1. Taxonomy (NCBI): domain Eukaryota; kingdom Metazoa; phylum Chordata; class Mammalia; order Pholidota; family Manidae; genus Manis; species Manis pentadactyla. The sequence goes on from NC_080022.1 coordinate 151,548,513, forward strand.
AAGACAAGTACCAAATGATTTCACTCATCTGTGGAGTATAAGAACAAAGAAAAAAACTGAAGGGACAAAACAGCAGCAGACTCACAGAACCCAAGAATGGACTAACGGTTACCAAAGGGAAAGGGACTGGGCAGGTGGGGTGGGAAGGGAGGGATAAGGGCAGGGATAAAAAAGGGGGCCTTATGATTAGCATGTATAATGTGAGGGGGGCACAGGGAGGGATGTGCAACACAGAGAAGACAGGTAGTGAGTCTACAGCATCTTACTACGCTGATGGACAGCGACTGTAATGGGGTTTGTGGGGTGGTACTTGCTGAAGGGGGAAGTCTAGTAACCATAATGTTCTTCATGTAATTGTAGATCAATGATAATAAAATGAATAATAAAAAAAAAACCAACCGCAAACTAGAAATACCATTTGACCCAGGAATTCCACTCCTAGGGATCTACCCTAAGAATGCAGCAGCCCAGTTTGAAAAAGACATATGCACCCCTATGTTTACCGCAGCACTATTTACAATAGCCAAGAAATGGAAGCAACCTAACTGTCCATCAGTAGAGGAATGGATAAAGAAGGGGTGGTACATATACACAATGGAATATTATTCAGCCATAAGAAGAAAACAAATCCTACCATTTGCAACAACATGGATGGAGCTGGAAGGTATTATGCTCAGTGAAATAAGCCAGGCAGAGAAAGACAAGTATCAGATGATTTCACTCATCTGTGGAGTATAAGCACAAAGACAAAACTGAAGGAACAAAACAGCATCAGACTCACAGAACCCAAGAATGGACTAACAGTGACCAAAGGGAAAGGGACTGGGGAGGATGGGTGGAAAGGGAGGGATAAGGGGGAAAAAGGGTCACTACAATTAGCACACATAATGTAGGGGGTAGGGCACGGGGAAGACAGTATAACACACGGAAGACAAGTAGTGATTCTATAGCTTATTACTATGCTGATGGACAGTGACTGTAATGGGGTGTGTGGTGCGGACTTGATAATGGGGGGAGTCTAGTAACCATAATGTTGCTCATGTAATTGTACATTAATGATACCAAAATTAAATTAAAATGTAAAATAAAAAAAAAGGTTGCTCATGACAACAATGACAGCAAACATCGAAAAATTAGTGTCATCTCACCAAGCTCAACCCTCTCACTCATAAGGACTTCATTAATCTTTTAAAACATTAATTAAAAAAAATTTTCTTAATTGTAATTATACGTTGAGCAATATGTTAATATTTTTAATTACTTCTAATAAAATATTTTGAAAAAATGTGCCCTTGTTTTATCTATAGTATAGTAGAATTCACGTATGCGGTTGTTATCAAATCACTTTTTGAAAAAGTGGGCGCTGAGCCAAAAAAGGTTGGGAACCTATGCTCTAGATGGAAGTGCTCCTAATGCTAAATAACTGTCACCAGAGAAAATGAAACCACAGTAAAGCAAGTAGACCAAGCAAATACAAAATTAACCCAACTACTCACAAAGTCAGTCAAAGGATAAACAAAGAGTACAGAATATAACATCTAATATATAAAGAGTGGAGGAGGAAGAAGACAAGGAGAACAAAAAAAGAACCTTCAGAATGTGTTTGAAATAGTGCAATACGCAATTTAAGATAGACTATTAGATAGTAAGGAAGCTATCCTTGAACCTTTGGTAACCACAAGTCTAAAGCCTACAATGGCATTAAGGATGTATCTATTGATAATCACCCTAAATGTAAATGGACTGAATGCACTAATCAAAAGACAGAGTTGAAGAATGGATAAAAATAGAAGACCCATCTATATACTGCCTACAAGCGACTCACTTCAAACCCAAAGACATACACAGAGACTAAAAGTGAAGGGATGGAAAAAGATACTTCATGCAAATAATAGGGAGAAAAAGGCAGAAGGATCAGTACTTATTTATATCAGACAGAATAGATTTTAAAACAAAGAAAGTAATAAGAGACAAACAAGGACATTATATTATGTAATGGTAAAGAGGTCAGTCCAACAAGAAGATATAACTATTATAAATGTCTATGCACCCAATATAGGAACACCTAAATATGTGAAACAAATACTAACGGAATTAAAGGGGGAAACAGCATGCAACGCACTCATCTTAGGAGACTTCAACACACCACTCACACCAAAAGACAGATCAGCCTGACAGAAAAATAAGTAAAGAGATGGAGGCACTGAACAACACATTAGAACCGATGAACCTAATATACGTCTACAGAACATTCCACCCAATAAAAGCAGGATACACATTCTTCTTAAGTGAACATAGAACGTTTTCCAGAATAGATCAAATACTAGGCCACAGAAAGAGCCTCAGTAAATTCACAAAGCTTGAAATTATGCCAACCAGCTTCTCAGACCACAAAGGTATGAAACCAGAATTAAATTCTGCAAAGAAAACAAAAAGACCCATAAGCACATGGAGGCATAACAACATGCTCTTAAATAATCAATGGATCAATGACCAAATTAAAACAGAGATCAAGGAATATATGGAGCCAAATGATAAAAAATCAACAGCCCCAAACCTGTGAGATACAGCAAAGGCACTTTTAAGAATAAAGTATATAGCAATATAGGCTTACCTCAAGAAACAAGAACAATCCCAAATGAACACTCTAAATTCACAATTAATGGAACTAGAAAAAGAAGAACAAATGAGGCCCCAAGTCAGGAGAAGGAGAGACATAATAAAGATCAGAACAGAAATAAATAAATTGAGAAGAATAAAACAATAGAAAGAATCAATGAAACCAGGAGCTGGTTCTTTCAGGAAATAAACAAAACAGATAAACCCCTAGACAGACCTGTCAAAAAAAGAGAGTGTTCACACATAAACAGACTCAGAAAGAAAAAAGGAAAAAACACTATGGACATCACTGAAATACAAAGAATTATTAGACAATATTATGAAATATTACATTCCAACAAACTGGATAACCAAGAAGAAATGGACAACTTTCTAGAAAAATACAACCTTCCAAGACTGATCAGGAAGAAACTCAAAATCTGAATAGACCAACTACCAGCAATGAAACTGAATTGGTAATCAAAAAACTACATAAGAACAAATTACCTGGACTAGATGGCTTCACTGCTGAATTTCACCAAACATTTAAAGAAGACCTAACACCCATCCTCCTTAAAGTTTTCCAAAAAGTAGAAGAGGAGGGAATAGTTCCAAACTCATTCTGTGAGGCCAGGATCACTCTAATACCAAAACAAGACAAACACACCAAAAAAAACAAAAATCACAGACTGATATCCCTGATGAACCTAGATGCAAAAATTCTCAATAAAATATTAGCAAAAAGAATTCAAAAATACACAAAAAAGATCACCCATATGATCAAGCAGGCATCCTTCCAGGGATGGTATGATGGTATGATATTTGAAAATCAATCAATATCACACACCATGTCGACAAAAAGGAGAAAAATCACACGATCATCTCAACACATGCTGAAAAAGCATTTGACAAAAATCAACATCCATTCATGATAAAAACTCTCAACACAATGGGTATACAGGTTAAGTACCACACATAATAAAGGCCATACACGACAAACCCACAGCCAACATCATACTTAACAGCAAAAAGCCAAAAGTCCTTCCTCTCAGATTGGGAACAAGAGAAGGATGCCCTCTCACCACTTTTATTCAACACAGTACTGGAGGTCCTAGCCACAGCAATCAGACAACACAAAGAAATAAAAGGCATCCAGATTGGTAAGGAAGAAGTTAAACTGTCACTGTCTGCAGATGACATGATACTGTATATAGAATCAACCAAAAACTGCTAGAGTAATAACTTAATTCAGTAAACTTGCAGGGTACGAAATACAGAAATCTGTTGCCTTCCTATATACTAACAATGAACTAGCAGAAAGAGAACTCAGGAAAACAATTCCATTTACAATTACATCAAAAAGAATAAAATAACTAGGAATAAACCTAAACAAGGAGGTGAAAGAACTATACTCTGAAAACCACGAGAAACTCATAACAGAAATTAAAGAAGACACCAATAAATGACTGGATAGAAAGAATTAATATTGTCAAAGTGGCCATCCTGCTGCCTAAAGCAATCTACAGATTCAATGCAATCCTTTCAAAATACCAACAGCATTCTTCAACAAACTAGAACAAACAGTTCTAAAATATATGTGAAACATAATTTTTCATCAGACATATAGAGAAGACATAATACCCATTCTCCTTAAAGTTCTCCAAAAAATACAAGAGGAGGGAATACTTCCCAACTCACTCTATGAAGCCAGCATTACTCTAATACCAAAACCAGGCAAAGACCCCACTAAAAGAAAATTAAGTATCAATATCCCTGATGAACAAAGATGCAAACATACTCAACAAATTTAACAAACCAAATTCAAAAATACATCAAGAGGATCACACACCATGATAAAGTGGGATTCATCTCAGGGACGCAAGGACGGTACAACATTCCAAACTCCATCAACATCATCCACCACATCAACAAAAAGAAGGACAAAAACCATATGATCATCTCCACAGATGCTGAGAAAATATTCAACAAAATTCAACATCCATTCATGATAAAAACGCTCAACAAAATGGGTACAGAGGGCAAGTACCTCAACATAATAAAGGCCATATATGACAAACCCACAGCCAACATCATACTGAACAGCGAGAAGCTGAAAGCTTTTCCTTTAAGATCGGGAACAAGACAGGGATGCCCACTCTCCCCATTGTTATTCAACATAGTTCTAGAGGTCCTAGCCATGGCAATTAGACAAAACAAAGAAATACAAGGCATCCAGATTGGTAAGGAAGAAGTCAAACTGTCACTATTTGCAGATAAGATGATACTGTACATAAAAAACCCGGAAGAATCCACTCCAAAACTACTAGAACTAACATCTGAATTCAGCAAAGTTGCAGGATACAAAATTAGCACACAGAAATCTGTTGCATTACGATACACTAACGGTAAACTAGCAGAAAGAGAAATCAGGAAAACAATGCCATTCACAACTGCATCAAAAAGAATAAAATACTTAGGAATAAACCTAACCAAGGAAGTGAAAACTTCCTGTACCCTGAAAACTATCAGACACTCTTAAGAAAAATTAGAGAGGACACTAACAAATGGAAACTCATCCCATGCTCTTGGCTAGGAAGAATTAATATTGTCCAAATGGCCATCCTGCCCAAAGCAATCTACAAATTCAATGCAATCCCTATCAAAATACCAATAGCATTCCTCAATGAATTAGTACAAATAGTTCTAAAATTCAGATAGAACCCCAAAAGACCCCGAATAGCCAAAGCAATCCTGAGAATGAAGAATAAAGCCGGGGAGATCTCGCTTAGCAACTTCAAGCTCTACTACAAATCCACAGTAATCAAAACAATTTGGTACTGGCACAAGAACAGACCTACAGACCAATGGAACAGGATAGCGAGTCCAGATATTAACCCAAACATATATGGTCAATTAATATACGATAAAGGAGCCATGTACATATGATGGGGAAACGACAGCCTCTTCAACAGCTGGTGTTGGCAAAACTGGACAGCGACATGTAAGAGAATGAAACTGGATCATTGTCTAACCCCATACATAGAAGTAAAATCGAAATGGATCAAAGACCTGAATGTAAGTCATGAAACCATAAAACTCTTAGAAAAAAAATAGGCAAAAATATCTTGGACATAAACATGAGCAACTTCTTCATGAACCTATGTCTCTGGGAAAGGGAAACAAAAGTAAAAATTAACAAGTGGGACTATATCAAGCTGAAAAGCTTCTCTACAGCAAAGGACACCATCAACAGAACAAAGAGGCATCCTACAGTATGGAAGAATATATTCATAAATAACAGATCCAATAAAGGGTGGCATCCAAAATGTATAAAGAACTCACGCACCTCAAGAAACAGAAAGCAAATAATCCAATTAAAAAATGGGCACATAATCTGAACAGACAGTTCTCCAAAGAAGAAATTCAGATGGTCAACAGACACATGAAAAGATGGTCCACACTGTTAATCATCAGAGAAATGCGAATTAAAACCACAATGAGATATCACCTCACACCAGTAAGGATCACCACCATCCAAAAGACAAACAACAACAGATGTTGGAGAGGACGTGGAGAAAGGGGAACCCCCCTACACCGCTGGTGGGAATGTAAATTAGTTCAACCATTGTGGAAAGCAGTATGGAGGTTCCTCAAAAAACTAAAAAGAGAAATACCATTTAACCCCGGAATTCCAGTCCTAGGAATTTACCCTAAGAATGCAGCAGCCCAGTTTGAAAAAGACATATGCACCCCTATGTTTACCGCAGCACTATTTGCAATAGCCAAGAAATGGAGGCAACCTAAGTGTCCATCAGTAGAGGAATGGATAAAGAAGAGGTGGTACATATACACAATGGAATATTATTCAGCCATAAGAAGAAAACAAATCCTACCATTTGCAACAACATGGATGGAGCTAGAGGGTATTATGCTCAGTTAAATAAGCCAGGCAGAAAAAGACAAGTATCAAATGATTTCACCCATCTGTGGAGTATAAGAACAAAGAAAAAAACTGAAGGAACAAAACAGCAGTAGGCGCACAGAACCCAAGAATGGACTAACAGTTACCAAAGGGAAAGGGACTGGGGAGGATGGATGGCAATGGAGGGATAAGGGGAAAAAAGGGGGGCATTACTATTAGCAGACATAATGTAGGGGGTGGGGGTCACGGGGAGAGCTGTAAAACACAGAGAACACAAGTAGTGATTCTACAGCATCTTACTACGCTGATGCACAGTGACTGTAATGGGGTATGTGGGGGGGACTTGATGATGGGGTAATCTCATAAACATAATGTTCCTCATGTAACTGTAGATTAATGATACCAAAATAAATAATATAAAAATAAATAAACTTAAAACAGAATCTCATTTGACCCAGTCATTCCATTCCTAGGAATTTACCCAAAGAAAACAAGACCCATGATTCAAAAAGACACATGAACATCTATGTTTATTCCAGCACTATTTACAATATCCAAGATATGAAAGCAACCTAAGTGTCCATCAGCAGATGAATGGATAAAGAAGGTGTGGTCCATATACAGAATGGAATATTATTCAGCCATAAGAAGCAAACAAATCCTACCATTTGCAACAACATGGGTGGAGCTAGAGGGTACTGTGCTCAGTGAAATAATCCAGGCGGAGAAAGACAAGCACCAAATGATTTCACTCATTTGTGGAGTGTAACAAAGCAAAACTGAAGGAAGGAAAACAGCAGCAGACTCAGACTCCAAGAAGGGACTAGCGGTTCCCAAAGGGAAGGGATTGGGGAGGGAGAGAGAAAGGGATTGAAAGGTAGTATAATTAACAATCACAATATAGGTCGGTCATGGGGAAGGCAGTACAGGACAGAGAAGACAAGTAATGACTCTGTAGCATCTTACTATGCTGACAGTGACTTCAACGCGGGGGTGGGGAAAGGTAAGGACTTGATAACATGGGTAGATGTTGAAACCACAGTACCGTTCAGGTGAAACCTTTTTAAGACTGTACATCCATGACCCCTTAATAAGTAAATAAATAAATAAAATATAGATGACAAGAAAATCTAGAAGTCATTCAGACTGTGTATTGACTATTACGGATTCCTACTTTTGTTAGGCTTGATAATGTGATTTTCTTTTAAGTCCTTATCTATTCAAGATACCAAGTTAAGGATTTAGTAGTGAAATGATATGAGTTCTGGAATGGGATTTGATTTAAAGTACTCCAGCTCCCTCAGAAACACCCCACAAAAAACAAAAACTCAAAGAAAGCACTGTGGGTACGATAAGTGAACCAAGACTGGCAAAATAGTGGTAACTGTTGAAGCTGAGCAATGAGTGTATGTTTGTTACACCATTTTATCTTGTATATTTTCTAAGATTTATATAAATATTGTATAAAGAAAATAAAGTTAAAAAGAACACTAAAAATTCCATTAATATCAGAAAAACAATTCCATTCACAATTGCATAGAAAAGAATAAAATACCTCGGAATAAACCTAACCAAGGAAGAGAAAGAGCTATACTTTGAGGACTACGAGACACTCACGAGAGAAAGAAGATACCAATAAATGTAAACACATCCCGTCCTCATGGATAGGAAAAATTAGTATTGTTTAAATGGCCATCCTGACTACAGCAATCTACACATTCAATGCAATGCCTATCAACATATCAACAACATTCTTCAATGAACTAGAGCAAATAGTTCTAAAATTCATATGGAACCACAAAAGATCCTGAATAGCCAAAGCAATCCTGAGAAGGAAGAATAGAGCTGGGGGGATTATGCTCCCCAACTTCAAGCTCTACTACAAGCCACAGTAATAATCAAGATAATTTGGTACTAGCACAAGAACAGAACAATAGACCAATGGAACAGATTAGAGAGCCCAGATATAAACCCAACCACATATGGTCAATTAATACACGATAAAGGCGCCATGGACATACAATGGGGAAATGATAGCTCCTTCAACAACTGGTGTTGGCAAACCTGGACAGCTACATGCAAGATAATGAAACTGGATTACTGTCTAACTCCATACACAAAAGTAAACTCGAACTGGGTTTACGACCTGAATGTAATGAAACCATAAACCTCTTAGAAGAAAACACAGGCAAAAATCTCCTTAATATAAACATGAGCAACCTCTTCCTGAACACATCTCCTCAAGCAAGGGAAACAACAGCAAAAAATGAACACATGGGACTACATCAAACTAAAAAGCTTCTGTACAGCAAAGGACACAATCAATAAAACAAAAAGGCATCCTACGGTATGGGAGAATATATTTGTAAATGCCATATCCGACAAGGGGTTAACATCCTAAACATATAAGGAACTCACACGCCTCAACGCCAAAAAGCAAATAACCCAATTAAAAAACGAACGGAAGATATGAAGAGACACTTCTCCAAGGAAGAAATTCAGATGGTAGACACATGAAAAGATGCTCCACATCACTAATCATCAGGGAAATGCAAATTAAAACCACAATGAGATATCACTGCACACCAGTAAGGACGGCCAGCTTCGAAAAGACCAAGAACAACAAATGCTGGTGAGGATGTGAAGAAAGGGGAACCCTCCCACATTGCTGGTGGGAATGCAAATTCGTTCAACCACTGTGGAAAGCAGTATGGAGGTTCCTCAAAAAACTAAATATAAATACTATTTGACCCGGGAATCCCACTCCTTGCAATTTACTCAAAGAATACAAGTTCTCAGGTTTAAAAACACATATGCACCCCTATGTTTATTGCAGCACTATTTACAACAGCCAAGAAATGGAAGCAACCTAAGTGTCCATCAGTAGATGAATGGATAAATTAGACACATGTTACATATACACAATGGAATACTATTCAGTGATAAGAAAGAAACAAATCTTACCATTTGAAACAACATGGATGGAGCTGGAGGATATTATGCTCAGTGAAATAAGCCAGGCAGAGAAAGACAAGTGCCAAATGATTTCCCTCATTTGTAGAATATAACAATGAAGTAAAACTGAAGGAACAAAACAGCAGCAGACTCACAGACTCCAAGGGACTAGCGGTTACCAAAGGGGAGGGGTGTGGGAGGGCAGATGGGGAGGGAGGGAGGGAGGGAGGGAGAAGGGGATTGAGGGGTATTATGTTTAGTACACATGGTGTGAGGGGTCATGGGGAAGACAATGTAGCACAGAGAAGGCAAATAGTGAATCTGTGACATCTTATACACTGATGGACAGTTACTGCAATGAGGTATGAGTGGGGACTTGATAACATGGGTAACTGTAGTAACCACATTGTATTTTTCATGTGAAACCTTCATAAGAGTGTATGCATATCAATAATACCTTAATAAAAGAAAAAATGTAGAAGAAAAAAAAGTCCGTAAATAAACAAATGTTTTTTAAAATACAAAACCCAAAAAGCCTAGATAGGTTTTGACAACACTTGAAGACAGAAGACAAACAATGAAGACTCAAACTCAGAGAATACACAAACAAAAACTAAGCAGCACAACACTAGTGATGCTCCTTATAATCACAGAGGAATCTGGAAGGATAATGGGAAAAACAGTACAGTATTTTCAACTGTGAAGTTTCAAGTAAAAAAAAAGAAGTCCAACAGTGAGTTACAGACAAGGGACTGGCAGAGAGGTAAACTTGGAAGAAATTCATATACACATCTCAGGTGAAATCAGCAGATGTGATGTGGTGACAAGAGTAGGGGGTCTAGAATAAGAGTACCAAGACCAAGTGGTACTCCAACAACTACGACTTGCATGATCTTGGGCAAGTGACAACAACTCTGAGACAGTTTGCTCACCAATAATATGATAAAAATGTTACCAAAACACGGTTTTACTTTAGAGGATCAAATGAAAACATGGTGTAAACTGTAAAACCTTCTATCTGGTATTGCTGTTTTTAGCAGATGAATTCTGCCAAGAGAATACAAAGACAAACACAGAAAGAGAAGGTTCAGAATGAACCTTGTGATACAAACAAGATTAATAATCAAGAAGGGAATGAACACAGAATTGCAAAGATTAAAGAGAGAAAAACAAGCTAAGGAAGATAACCTAGGGAAAAAAAGTGTCAAGGAAGCCAAGATGAGAAGTATGTAGACAGGGTGGGGCAAATATAAGTAAGCCCCAAATTAATAAAGCCAAAAGGGGAAGCGATTTCATATACATCTGGTAAGAAGTACATGAGATCTCTATAAAGGGCATTTATTCTCTGCAGATGTAAATTCTCTCATCTTGTGACACATACCATTTAAGGAGATGTCTGTCACACTGTTTATCAGAACCTTGAAATAAATACAAGGCAGAATAGGTGAACAAGGTACATATATTCCTTCACTGTAATGGAAAAGGAAGAGTATTATGAGAAGACAAAGTGAGTCAGATGAAAAGAGGTAAATGATCCAATAATTTCTACAAGTTAAAAACATGGTAAATCATTATTATGCATTCATTCCTAGTGGAAAATACAAGCAAATTAACATGAAAATGTTTCCCATTGTGAATTCATGGGACATTAACTGCACAGCTGTCAAAGCAAGAAGTTTTTTTAAAAATTGAGATTTTTCTAAATTAGACAACTATTTACCATCTCACCCCTACAGCTAACAAGTACTACGAGCAACACCCAACTGAAAAGCACTTCCCTTTCTTTCCCAAGTGATTTTAAAAGACTTACTGAAGGTAAGTATTTTTACACTTCTAGAAGAGGCAGAATAAGGTTTTACAATGTTGCTGTTATTTCATGTCAGAAGAATATCATTATTAACCTTATGCTGCAGAAGAGAGCTAGGTAATGTCAGGACTACTACAGACATGCCATTTACAGCAATATACCGCCCCTATTTATTTCAAAGGGGACTTTTCTGTGTTTGTGTTTCCTTTAAGAACAGAAAACAAGGACAAATGGACAGAAAGGTTATCTAAAAAGCCGAACCACATATGGTATTGTGAAGGTAAGAAATTAAAGGCTATTAGTCAGGTAAAGACCCTATATAAGAGATTGTTTCTTTTTAAATAGTTTAAATATTGGTTCTTACCTTGTGTTCTAGAAAGGGCTGCTCTGTTTGTTAGTTTAACTTTCCCTCTCCCAGGTGAAGATCAAAAGTTATCAGTAAATTCCTATCTATTATCAAAACTCAGAGCAAGACAAGGAGAGACACCTTAAAATCAAATGGTCGTATCTAGAGAATGTTAAATATGCCTGCCTACAAGGAAAAACACACTATTACTACAAGGCCTAATCCTTATGAAGCCTCAAATCCCCTATGGGTGAAAATCATAGCACTTACCCTAAAACCAAAGACTCAACTCAAATAAAGGCTAATGAAAGAAACTAAGTTTTTTTGGTATCGCCCTTTCCTTTTTGTCTATCCGTGCCCACAGTCTGTTTAAATAGATTTTAAATAGTCAACCCAAAATGTGGACTACGCTAATTTGTAAAGCAATAAATCCTGCACTCTGGCTACTCATTAACCACTTAAACCGCAGTGTATATTAGAGAATGGTAGGAGACACTCTTTAATGGAAGTGCAGTACTCTAATGCCTCTGGGATTAAATTCTACTTAGATTTAAGCCTTACTATGATTAATGAAGGAGACTGCAAAAGGATTCCAAGATTCCCACTATAAGAGTTTATTACAGTCATTCCTCCCAAACTAAAATTTAAAGATACCTTACGAGTTTCACGTTACCTGAGAACCTATTCATAACAGAATTTCCTTAATGAGATGATCAATTTAATTTGCTAGAACAGGCACAAGTAACTGAGAATCAATGTCCACAAAGAATGTAAGCTGCTTTTATAAAACAACCTGTAAATATTATTTCATTAACAGCTTTACAACATAAGGGAAGCAATATCTGATAACTTTCTCCATAAGCCCCAACCAAAGTTAAAGGCTAAAGACAGTTAAATGTACATATAGGAGTTCTTCCAAGTTTTCAACCCTGGGAAGATTTCTAGCCTCTTACTGGAGACCTAAGCAGCTTTCACATTTTATCAGTTTAGAAGGTCTGCACCACCACGAAAGCCACAATCCTATCTTCTCCCAGATTAGAACACAGAGGGGCCTCTGTCTGTCATTGTATGTGTGCTCACTGTATTCAGATGAAACCCTCAGGGCAGTCCAGCAGGTAGGCAAAATGCATGCAAGTTCTTTTCTACATTATAAAAACATGAAGAAAACCAACTCTGTCTAAACAGAGTCACTTCTCACTCTAATTCATCTACTTCACCTGCTTACCTCCCATGATGTATTGGCAAGTGTTTGCGATGGATTCCATGACTGCCTTCCACAAACGCATTAGGAGGTTTATGGTACACAGAGGCCAAAGAACCAATGTGGCAGATTAGTTCATCCAGTAGAGTTGGCTCAATAAGATCTGTCTCTTCAGAGATCAGTGGCTTCTCAGACAAGACTACTTCTTTGGCTGTGACTGACAGGATCCGTTGAGAGAAGGCGCCAATAAATACAGCCCCGGGCCTCGAAGGTCAGGATTATCAGAATCCTTGGGGAAGGCAAGGGAAAGAAGGCGTAAGTGGCATTTTTCTGCATACAGGAACCCAGACTGTTGCGTTTGTTATGAAGGCAATGCTGGAGAGATTTACATAGTTAGACTCAATATAGTTTTAATACAGTCATAATTCTGTAATCTCTAATATTTCAAGGAATTTAAATGTTAAGTGCAGTGGGTTAGTCCTAAGACTCAAATCCAAAGGGAAGTTGAGAAAAGGGAACTAAAGTTTAACCCAGTAAAAATTAACTGTCTGAGATGGTCTCGGGACATGAAAATAATTTTTTAACTCCTATAAATACTAGCAGGATTGTTCATGAAATATATCTCATATATATTTCATCCATACCTTTCTTCTTTATTAAAATATGCATTAAGTAGCTACTATGGTGACAATGGCTAGGTCCTGGAAATAAAGAAGTAACAGCACATAGCGCCTCACTTTAACAAGATCACAGATTCATCATCACAATGTTGTATGGGAGGGACTATTACCTAAAATAATAAAAATTGTTAAAGACAGCATGTAATTAAGTGCTTCCAAAAAGGGTGACACTTGAATTTAGTGGTCTTTTAAGTTAGTTTTAACATAATTTTACACATGCTAATGGCTTAAAACAAAATTAATCAATGCCACATCACAATTTAGAAGTGCATAATATAAGTTTTCCTCAATCATCCATCCTTCCCCATCTTAAATCCCTACCCCCCAGTCATATTAACAGTGTGGTATATATATTTTTCCAGACAACTCCCATGCATCAGTATATTTATTTCATACAAAACCAGTTTCATATGATATATGGTGCTTTGCAAGTTGCTTTCCATACTGGCACACAAAGGTGAAGTTTTCCACTGTATATGCAGTACTCTGTCATTACTTACTAATGGACATTCAGATTGCTGCCTCTTTCTTCCTCCTTCCATTTATCTATCTGTCTATTTTTGTAATCATTACAAAGTAGCAATAAATATTCTGCTATCTACTTCTCAGAATGTCTATATTTGTTTATGTACCAGTTGTTCCAGCAATAACATGTTATTAAAGGTAATACTAAGTCTCCATTTCACTTTCTGTGTTTAAAACACACATACAAAATTATTTTCTTTAAAGTAGGCCAACTTGAAAGCTTTTACACGAGTTTCTCATCAAGCAGATGAACTGGTTCCTAAGTTAGCCACTTAAGGCACTTATTCAGCTCAATACAAGTAGAGACCCGAATGTTTTTGACTACATTGTTTTAAACGGTTTTTCTTAGTTATGTATCAATCTGTACTCATAACACATTGCTGGCTAAAGACAAAGAAAAACACAAACAACACTGAGATACAGCAAGTTAACAGAGTATAAAAGTGGTAAATTTTATCTGGATAATCTTTATCTCATTATTTGCAATATTCTATTAGAAATATATATATGTGTGAAGTTCATGTCATATAAAAATGTTTAGAGTATTTGAAATGCCAGGGTTAAAGAAAAGTGGTAATATCCAATGTAGATGATTTTGTTTTGTTATTTTGGGGGAGCAGGATAATTTGCTTCTGAGGAAGTGTTTATAAATAGCAGCCTGAAACCTCTCACTTAGATTTCCATTGGGAAATAAAGCTTGAACATTATAAAACATGAACAAGCTGACTTTTTAAAAGAGCGTAACCCAAGTTTCTCAAAACATCAGGTCAGGAAAGCAATCCTTACCCTAGCTCTTGTTGAATATATAAATTAAAACATTAAACTTCATATTCAGTCCCCAAAGCACATCATTTAAAATTTGTAGACTAATTATGTTTTATTACACAATTAAAATAAACACTGCACATCACTAATCTGGGAAAATTCATTTGTCTTTATAGGCACGTACTATAGTTAAAGGAATTAAAGTTTATAATATAGTTTAATAATAAAATACTGATCAAAATGAAATATTTTACTTCAATTTATTTCTCTCATATATTATGCACATATTTAACCAAATGGCAAAAAAAAAGAGAAAGTTCCTTTGGGAATTCACAAAATTATGTACTTCTTTGAAAAAAATTTATGAGTCTCTCACAAATTCAAAACACTACAAAAGAGCAAGTTGCTAGAGACAGAATCACTGGATCAAAGATAGAAAAACACTTTAAGTCCTAAGCGACACTGACTAAAAAAATAGTCCTATGAGAAATGAGTACAAATTTTCCAAGACTAACGTCAAGAGCAGGCAAGACCTCCTCCCCTGTTCAAACTGTTGTTCTGAGGGCTGATTCATCAGGCCAACTAAAAGCTGGCTTTCAGTCTCACTATTCATATGGAGGCCACAATCAGGGCCACAGGTCAAGACTTGTGACAAGGAAATGGAAACTTTTTATGAATTTAAGGTGCCATTACATCTTCAGTGACTCAAAAAATTTGGTTCTCCATCTTTCTATGTTGACAAATAGTAACTGCACTACAGGGGGTGAGGATTTAATAATATGGGTAACTGTTGAACCACGGTGTCATATATTTGAAATCAATATAAGATTGTACATCAATGGTATAAAAAAAGTATAGTTACATATTTTTTTAAAGTTTGGTTTTCAATCTACTGTACCGCTGACCCCAAAGGACTTTGTCAGGATCTTGAGAAAACAGTGTATTTCTAAACATTTAAGAGCTTCCAAAACAATTCTTACCAGGCAAGCTCTAAAACTGTAATTTGTAAGCTGTAATGTGCACCAACTTTAGTGAAAGTGCTTATAGTAGGCCCAAACCACAGAGATTCTGATTCATTCTGTCAGCAATGGGGCCCAGGAATTTGATTTTTAACAAGCAGCACAGGTGATTTTGATGATGGTAGTCTCACGTTCATAGAAAAACTAAGATGAAGACTTCTCTTCTGTGTACTTGCAAAGGTTAATTACTGAAGTCTGGTCACTTCTGCATGCATTGTTTACTAATTCCTCTTTAACTGTCAAAGCAAAAAGTATAAATTTTTGAAATGAAGCCACAGATTCAAGGGGTGGTTTTCTTTTCCTCTAGCTAATAGTATTTCTAAGCATACCACCATTTTATTTCAAATTAGAAGCACAAAGATTTCACATATACTTCACTGAATTCTCAGCGTAGGTACAGTTTTAACTCTATTAGATAGAAGGGTAGCAGTATGAAACGGAAATATGCTCAATCATGTCCCGAACCACTGAATGTGGCAGAAACAGAACTCTACCACCAAATTCAAATGAACATAATTCAGATTACACTGCCCTCAACTTAAATTGGCACTTACCAACTTCATTCAATTTGGTTTATTTCACAAACTTGAGAAAAAAAATCTCTGAAAAAACATCCAGTGGAAAAAACTTTTGCTCTTTTGTTCTAACTTCTCAGACCTCATTAATTGGATAGGAAAGGCAAGCCTAGACACGATACACATCCAAATATGAAATTATCATCCACAATGATCTTAAAATTACATGCTTCATTTATACACACTGGCTTACGCACAATAGTGCTTCAGGCAGGGAAGGCAGGGAATGTGTACTCTCAAAGTCATTCTTAAATCTTCAGACTGGAAAAGCAGCATAGTCTAGTGGATAAGGGCAGACTCTAGAGCCAGGCTACCTGGACTTGAGTCCTAGCTCCAGCCCATACTAACAGGGGTCTCTATGTCTTAGTTTTTCCTCAACTATAAAATAGAAATACTAACATTATCAATGCTTACTGAGATTAATATCTCAAGTGCTTATCAAAATGCCTGGTACACTGTAAGCAGTGTACAGATGAGTGTTGCTAATAAGATTCTATACTAGTCTTTGTACAGAAAGTCTAGAATCGAGAATGTCTGATGGTTTATTTATACCCTGCCAGTTCTAGAAGAGGATTTAGCAAAACATACAAAAATTCATCTTAGGCTAGAGAGCATAAATTGGAACTGGAGGCAGAAAAATATATGCCACAATAACCTACACATTTTTTACATAACATTTTTATTTGACTCTAAGGTTTCAAACAACTAATATAAAAAAGTAATCTCGTCAGATAAGCCATTCAGAGGCAATTAACTATATACACCAATGTATAGGAGAACCCAAAACTAGTTAGAAATTTCACGGGGCCTCATAACAAAGAAAATATATAATGGCATAAACAATGATTTTAACAGATCCAAACATGATAGTTTCTCATGGCAACCCTTACTACAAGATGATGGTATCAGTCTAATTCAGTAAAAGCAATTCTATTAAGGGTCAGATACAATACAGTCTAGATACACAGCTCTCTACTATTCTGGGTTGGTTCAGTGGTCAATTTCAATCATCTGTAAATACAAGTGTCCTTGTTAACCTTTAAGCAATATTCCCAAAACACTTTACCTCAGGCAAAATTTTGATAAATATTGGGAGTTAATAAGATTGAGTTTGAACTCTGATAAGAATTCAATATAGCTCTCCTATGCTACCTGTTAAATACGGGCCTTAATAGACAATGGAGATGGATGGAGATAGGGTCAAGAACTTGTGAATACAATGCAACCTACCAATGATACCTGCTTGATGATGAGATTATCCTTTATCTATTTAGATGTTAGCAGGGAGGGAACAAGGCCAAAATTCTCTCTAGAAAATTATTTTGAATTCATCTTAATAGAGACACAAATGCGTGATCAAGGGTCTGGAACAGGAAGTCTAGAATGCTCAATTCAGTAGGAAAAAGTAATACTAAGTAACCATTGCCTTGACGGTTATGGTAATTGCTTCAGGCAAAGGAAGATATCTGAAGGGCAATTTAAAAAATCACTTCAAAGACTTCTTACAAATAAATTGTAAAAGATATAAAATTAATAATAGGGACGACAGCTCAGAACTAGGCAAATGCTGTGAAAGGGTTTCAAATTTCAGTGGAAATGAAAGAGAAAAATGGTATATGGTCCATCTGGACCAGATTCCATGTGTAGACACATCTGAAGAGTTGACAGCCTGCTAAAGCCAGCCTGTTCTCCAATTTAATGAAGAACATCATTAAATCATGATGGATTGATGATCACTAACAGTTACCTGACCTCTAAGGCCAGTTGCCACATTCCTGAAAGCAGAGCCCATCCTGGGCAGGATGAAAAATACCAAGTAACTAAGGAAGCAGCAGCATGAGCACCTTGCACTCCACATGGCAGACAATGTGTGAAATCTCTGGCGTGGCACTTACCACCCCTACAATGGTTATTTTCATTTGAAAGCTAAAATTAAGACACCCAGAAGTAGGTACTGTGAGACTCAATGTCTTTTTTACATAATATGTCCTTTATTAACACTAGAGTCGAAACTCTATTCTCATGAATTATCATAGAAAGTGGAGTCGGTCTAATTCATTTAAAAGCCACATAATCAGTTATAATTCACTGGAATATGTGTAAGAGGCACTGTTTTTATATTTTAACAGGATCTAAAGACTGCACTCCTAATTAAAATCTCCTCAAATGAACCTTCTTTGGAAGAGCTTCATAATTTCTCACCATTTAACCAGACAAATCAACCTCATGTTTTTCTCCAGAATTCTTACCTGTGTTGCCAAACTCAAGACCTGTTGTACCAGCTCCTGTGTTTCTGATGGTTTCTTGAGAAACAACTTTACGATGGCAGTAAGCAGAGTGAGCTGCACCTAAGCAGATATAATTCAGTAGATAAAAATGAAGGCATTTGCATTATTTCACACTATCATTCCCAAGGTGGCATTTCCCCAACTATAAATTACAATGGGATCTTTCTGATTTTGCTTGAGACAAGGTTAAGATTCAGTCAGTATCAACAATGGCCATAGGTATTCAACAACTAAAAACTCATTATGCCTCCTATTCCCCCAATCGCATCCTTGGCATCAAAAATTGCTTATTTATTTCCTGCCCAGATAATCACCTGTATTTCTTTAAAGTACATGCTAACATCCTGATGGCAATGAAACTGGTTCCTAAGCAAGTCATTTATTATTTACTTCCACCAAAACAACAACTTTGGGGGAATAATCATCTGTTGTATTGGGGCATGAGTCAACACAGTAGAAGTATGCCAGATCATAGCTAATTAAGAGTGGGCTACTGAACCATGCAGGCACTGTCTTACATGTGGTCCTTTATAAATGCCTATTAAAATTGCTGTGGTGAACTACATACATGAATTTCAAATTGCAGTGAGTACAAATGCCAAGGAGAAAGGGTTAAATAATTTATCTGCTTCTCTGAGCCTGTGGCTCTTAGGTCAGGTCTCTCAATTTTGGTAAAGGAGAGAGAGAAGATGGGAAGGAGTCTAGCCATCCAGAGAACCTGTACAAACTAAACTTGCCAGCCCTCACCGAAGCCCCAGGTGAAACCCCTGCTGTAATGAGCCATAACGACTACTTCCAGGAATGGGTAATCATCTTCAGGTGACAGGAAATTAACAGGTGGTAGTTACCTGTTAAGCCACTACTGCTCTAAGTCAAAGTTGTGTGGTCTTGACCAGCAGCAGCACCCCGAACCTTGTAAGAAATGAAAATGCTTAGGCCCATCTCAGACATACCAAGTCAGAAACTGCAGGGGTGAGGCCCACCAACCTGTGCTTTAGTAAGCATTCTAGGTGGGGTTTTTTTTCTAGGTGTTTCTGCGGTTCATTAAAGTTTGGGAACCATGGTCTAAGTTAGGCAGATTTGTTCCACCAGAAATCAGCAATCAGCACAACTGAAAAAGGTCATCAATTTTGGCAAAAAAATGAACATACTATGCATATGTATATACACACACACACACACACACACACACACATAAATGAACATTCTCTTTCTGTCTCTATACAGTTTACGTACATGTGTGTATTCATACATATATATGTATACTATATATACATATCAAGTCACACACATGCACACACATACAAAACTACCTAACCTTTACTTTCCCTGAAATCTTCCCCAAAAGATCTAGGACACAGGATACAGATCACTCACCTGGGTGCTTTCATCATGAAAACCCTCCAGAAAGCTCTCTAGTAACTCATCTGCATTGTCAATTCTTTCAGCATATTCTCCCACAATCCAAATCATTCCTGCTCGAGCATCTGGCTCATCCAGCGAGTCTAAGTTCTCACACAGAGTGGCGATGATACTTTCATACCTGATAAAACAAAATGGACTGTGGTTACTGAGGGCTAAACTGTGAACTGTACTTAACAGTGAGTTAAAGGCAAAACCACAGACAAGGTTCCCTAAACCAAACCATCAAACTATAAAAGCTTTCACAGTCAAAAGAATATAAAGACTTTAGGCCAGAAGATAATAAATGTCCTAAATTTCCCTTCAATTATGTTTTAATAATTAAACCATAAAATATTATAGAAAGCTCATCATATATTATTTTCAAAGGAAAAATTAACCTGTGATGTCACATGATACCACTTATATTTCTAACAATCTTTCTTATAACTAGATCGAAGAAGATTCCTGTCTAATTCCATTTTGCCTTCATGTAGAGGAACAGAAACCCCACTTTACTTTTAGGAAAATAGAGTTAGACAGCAGCATCCACACTACAAATAGTAATTCTGTCCCTTAATCCACCTATTTCTGCTTTTTATAGACATACTTATGTTCTTTCCTTCCAAGGTACCCCCACTAATGACATGTTTCTCCAAAGAAACAATTCAAATATTTATTTTAATTTTACAGATCTACAGCTCTCTTATACCATGTTGAATCTGTCTCCTTGCTAATTTGACTTAAAACATTGAATGACACTGTATAATAAATTAGAAGTAGACAACTGAATAGTTCATTTAACTGTTTGCCCTCCCTCCACTGATTAAACCAGGTTCTTGGTAGCTCTTCCTAAAACTGTCATAACATGCTAATCATAAACCAAAGTAGACACATTTCTCTACCAATCATATTGAGATATACATCTCTACCTTAATCACCAAGTTTAGAAGCCAACCCTCCTCTTTTCTAGAAGAGTGATAAAAATACATGGCCCCTTTCCCAAAAAAAAAAAAAAAAATATATATATATATATATATAATGCTTAATATACCACAACTTTGCTGTAATATTTTTCCTAATTACGAGTCTACCATAAGCTAACGTACTGCAAGTTCCTTCATTTAACACTGTCTTTAAGGACTAAAAAGAAGCTTCAAGCACAAGATCTCTCTAAGACTATAAGGCAAAATGAAATTTAGGATGCTTTCAAGACCTGCTCTTATTCCACTCTCTTAGATTTCTAAATACTTGCTTTCAAAATAAAAACTAAAATAGTATTTTCACTTCATAAACTAAGAGACCTCAATGTAAAAATTCTGTGGAGTGAAAATGTAGATTTTTTGCATAGCTTTATGGGAACAGCTATAATACTTCAAAAAAGGCTTGAGACTGAAAATCTATTGTTACATGTCCTATAATTTTCTACAAAGTACTAGGCAACATGTAAAGTGACCAGGGCAGATGTCACCTTCCTGGCTTTTACAGCACGATGGTCGTTTAATTTATCATCCAAACTGAGACATTTCTGAGAATGAAAAGACATAATCATTAATTATGTCTGGTAATTATACCCAGACAACCTAGACTATATGAGTATCTTAATATTAATAGTAACTTCACCACCAAAGAATCTCGTTTTCAATATATGCTAACCAACAGTACATGTTAAGACAGAGTTTCAATTCTTCTAAAAGTAATGAAGAATTTTTATTACTGAAAAATCAGGTTTTAATCCTGTGCCAATCACTTTATAGGTGATATTTAATAAAGTATCCTCTTAAGACCAGTTACATGATGTAAGAATAATTCTTACCTAGATAATTTCAAAGTGTCTTACTTAAAAATTTTCCTAAATTATCTGAGAAAGCAGGGCAGAAGTACTTCAACATACTTGTTGGGGTATTTGCGAAAAATGTCCCTGATGACAACAATCGCCTCTTGGACCACATAATTTACTTTGGTCTGGATGAGATCAAGCAATGTGCTCACACAGCGCTCTGCAGACTGCTGCAAAGAGGAACATATTAAATTAGTAGTCAGATGATTTTTCCAATAATGCAACCTCAACATTAAAACAAACAGGTGCATCAACCAAACCAGACTAAAAGACCAGGCACTTAATCTGAGCAACCTACACTCAAGGCTGAGCTAACTGATGGCGAGACACAGAAGTTCTAGATAAACCCCAAATTTTATTCATTACAAAGTATACTAACATATGAGTTAGTTTAAATGAAAATAATCATCTTGGATAGCCAGAAGAATAGAAATTAAAAGAAAGTATAAGTTAAGGTAGGAGTAAAGAATAAGGAAAGAATGAGGTCAGAGGTCTTTATCTGGAGTTCACGGATGAGTGCAGACAGCCTGAAGGTGTCTTTAAATAGAAATAAATGTACATATAAGCATATTCTCCAGGGAGAGAGTCCACAACTTCCATTATGTATTCAAAGTTATCTGAATCAAAAAGCTCTAAGGAAAATTTTCCATCTTTTGAACTATATAACTGAAAGTCTATGGCCCTAAATTGCAATTTACACAGCCTCTAGCACATCTAAAAAATGGAATTTAATCTACTCAGCTTTTATTACTGAGGGGAATTTGGGAGAATACAAATAACAAAATTAATCTATTAAAACTGTAAGTCATACAAGTAGTGACTGTGGCATCTTATTACACTGACGGACAGTGACTTCAATAGGGTATGGAGGGGATATAGTACTATGGGTGAATGTAGTAACCACAATGTTTTTCATGTGAAACCTTCATAAGAGTGTATACCAATGATACCTTAATAAAATAAATAAATAAATAAAACTGTAGGTCAGTTTTTAAAAGGAGAAAAGTTGCAGAAGAAAGATTCTAAACGAACCAATGACTGATTTATCATATATAACAATGTACTATGATGGATCACTCCATTACATGCCTCCATATAAGATGCTGTGTAAGCACACAGCATCACCTAAGAGGCATGGTTGTTAAAAACAGTAAACATGAGTACTACCAAGCGTCTAGATTTAATTATCCAAAGGGGATGGAGAAATGAGATAAATGACATCACTAAAATAAAACCAGCCAAATACAGACTGGGAAATTGTACAAGCCTAATGACTTGTTTCCTTCAATAAATGGCACCAAATAAGTGAAGACTTAAGAAATATAATAACCAAATACAATGTGTGGATATTATTTAGATTTTGATTTGAACAAGCTGACTACAAAAGACAATCAGGGAAACTGAAAATGGACTGCGTATTCAATGAGATTAAGAATTATTGTTAGTTGTTGGGTATGGGTAAGGTATTGTGACAATACTTTTTAAAGGACCTTATCTACTACATATACACATTGGACTACTCTATTAAGATCATATCTTGCATATGCATTAAAATACAATAGCACCCCACTCCCTTAAACAGGGAGGGAGAGGGAGAAGACATATTTGTTCAGATGCATGATGAGTACATGAGAACTGATTAATCAATTTTACATTACTGTATGCCTGAAATTTCTGTAATAAAATCTTTTAAAGGAACAATAACTTTTTTTTTATATCATTAATGTAGAATTACATGAGCAATGTTATGGTTATTAGACTCCCCCCATTATCAAGTCCCCACCACATACCCCATTACAGTCACGGATACCATAATAACTTCAACCACTCCAAGCCATTTAATGAAAACAAAATTGCAGCTGAGGCTATTTACACAAAGTCATATATAGGATGATTCTGTTGCATCATGAAATGACTCTGCCACCTTTTCTATATTCGCTATTTTTGGATTCTACTTAATTCATTTTCAGCAAGTAATTCCTGTGCTGTTATTACAACAGCAAAACAGGAAAATTAAATATAGAAGTTATGATGAATTATAAAGTATGTAGAATATAGGCTTCTGTAAGGTTTAAATTTTCACAAGTTAAATAATGCTAATAAGTGCTTAGCACAGGGCTTGATATAAAGCTAACATTTAGAGAGCCCTTAGTATCATTATTATAAATACAAACAAAAAACCATTTCCCATGATGCATTTAAAAAACATTTTAAGTCTGGGCTAATAATTTTTGAACAAACTGTCATCAAAATCATATTGCTTTTGATTTTGAAAAAAATTACCATTAAAGCAGGATGGCAGAGGAGCAAAATCAACATCTAATCACTGGAGATATGAAAAGCCCCAAAAACAAAGAAACATATACACACATATAAAATTTAGTATATGATTAAGATATTTCATAACAGTAAGAAAAGAATGATTTGTTCTGGGGTTTGATCCTCACATTCATATCTTTTAGCAAAATTATTTCTATTTTAATTATCAAAAACCTCTTTAAGTGTAAAAAAAAATCACTGCCATAAAACTGGAAAATAAAGGTGCCCCTAACTTTAAAGTGAAAAAGACTACTTTGTAGGGTGTGCCATGGAGATACCATTGAGAAAAAAACTGAGAACTCCCTACATAAACAAATGTAAACATCTGTGCATTAAGAAGTTAAATGAAATCCAAAGGAAAACAAATTGGGAAAATAACTGCTAAAAAAAGGAAGGGTTAATATCTTTAATAAAAAAGGATTTTAAATATGTTCACCTCAACTAGAAATCAAGGACTTGACTACAAGGATCCTCCTTACACCATTATTGGGAAAAAGAGCAGAACAACTTTACAGTCCTACAATAAGGGAAAGGCTAAATAAATTATGAAGCAATCACACATTTTGTCTATACCACTAAAACTGACACAAAATGTTATTGGTAACATGGGAAAATGTCCATGTATAATAAGTGAAAAAAGCAAACTACAAAAGTTAATAGCATTTGTAGGATGATTTCACTTTTGGAAAAAATACACCCATGCATGGAGAACTATATAAACCAAGGTTTAAAATCAAGCCTATATCATCTCTGGGAGATGGAACACGGATGGGGGTAAAGAGAAAGCAGTGTGTTCTATTTCGACTTGTCTTATTTTATCACCCTATGTAGTAAACACATATGACTTTCCTAATAGGAAAAAATGAAAATGTTGTTTATTTCTGACTTAAGGGATAAGACATAAATCAGTATCTTATCTTAATCTATACAAATAAGAAATAGTGAACACCAAAGAACAGAAAACGAAGAAGTAAGGAACTCCTGGTCTTAACTTAGTGCCTTAAATTATTTTAAATAAAATAATTTGATTTTATCTAGAAGATTAAGAACGGAGAGGGGTTTGCTTCTCTCCTTAAAGAAATAGGTATGCACTGTACATACATACAACTTTAACTTGTAAATCATATCTCCGTAAAGCTGGGGGTGGGGGAGTAAAACCCATTAAAAAAAAACAAAAAGGCAAAAGTTACTGGAATAAAAAAACAGTACTATGGGATTGCTTTTTCGGTATTATTTATTGACTCAACAGCATACTGCTTGATCTTTAACTTAAACAACTTAATGCATTTTCCTCACCTCAGTATACTTGCAGACACACCTGAACTTACAGTTATGATAAAAATATAACTCCAACTCTTAAAGACACATAAACTTTCCAATAGGCCTAGTTCTCTTAGCTAAGTACTAAATGAAAATTCCTTTTTTCTCATTTGTCATATCTCTGAAACCTACTGTGCATTTGAAAAAAAGAGAAAGAGGCCCTGAGAGAAAGCAGAAGCTCAGTTTAGAAGCTGTACAGCAAGTCTGTCACAGTTCTCTGGCTGGGTCGTGTCCCTCTATCCCAAGGCAATCATTGCCTATCCTTTCCCAACCACTGTGTTTGGGGGACTAGGTAACTCTTTCCAACTGGTAACTTTCATAATTGAAACAGTTCTACAAAAACTTTGCAGGCAAATCCAAGTAACCAAAGCTAACGGGGCACTAGAAAAAAGGCACGACTTTTGAAGGCTGATCTCAACTTTCCAGAGAAAATTCATTCTTCACATACTTTCATTTTCCCACCACGGAGCCCTGAGTCATAGGAAGAAGTGAAAGCCATCAAAAGCTTATCTCTTCTGGATCAAAAAGACCTGAATGTAAGTCATGAAACCATAAAACTTTCAGAAGAAAACTTAGGCAAAAATCTCTTAGATATAAACATCAGCAACTTTTTCCTGAACACATCTCCTCAGTCAAGGGAAACAAAATAAAAAATGAACAAATGGGACTACATCAAACTAAAAGACTTCTGTACAGCAAACGGTACCATCAGCAGAACAAAAAGGCATCCTATAGTATGGGAGAATATACTTGTAAGCAATTATTCAATAAGGGATTAACATCCAAAAAGAAATTATACGCCCCCAACACCCAAAAAACAAGTAACTCAATTAAGAAAAGTAGAGAGGATATGAACAGACAGTTCTCCAAAGAAATTCAAATGGCCAACAGTCACACGAAAAGATGCTCCACATCGCTAATCATCAGTGAAATGGCAAATTAAAACCACAATGAGATACCACCTCCCACCCATTAGAATGGCTACTATCTAAAAGACAAGGAACAGCAAATGCTGGTGAGGATGCAGAGAAAGGGGAACCCTCCTACACTGTTGGTGGGAATGCAAATGGATACAACCACTGGAAAGCAGTTTGGAAGTTCCTTAAAAAACTAAAAATAGAAAAACCATTTGACCCAGGAATTCCACTTCTAGGAATTTACCCAAAGAAAACAAGATCCTGGATTCAAAAGGAGATATGCACCCCTATGTTTTTTGCCATACTATTTGCTATAGCCAAGATATGGAAGCAACCTAAGTGTTCATCAAAAGATGAATGGATAAAGAAGATGTGGTACATACACAATGGATTATTATTCAGACATAAAAAGAAAAATCCTACCATTTGCAACGACATGAATGGAGCTAGAGGGTATTACGCTCCGTTAAATAAGCCAGGTGGAGAAAGACAAATACCAAATGATTTCACTCATTTGTGGAGTATAAAAACAAAGCAAAACAGAAGGAACAAAATAGCAATAGGCTCATACACACCGAGAAGGGAATAGTGGTTAGCAAGGGTAAGAGGTTGGGGCGGGGGGCAGAGATTAGGGGCACAATAATTCACAATCACAATATAGGTTTGTCACTGGCTAGTAGTACAGCACGGAAAGTAGTTCATGATGCTGAAACATCTTACTATGTTGGTGGACAGTGACTGCACCGGACGGGGTGAGGACTTAATAATGTAAATAAATGTTCAACCACGGTGCTGTGTATTTGAAACCAAAATAAAATGGTGTATCAATGATACTTTAATAAAAAATTAAGAAAAGCTTATCTCTTCCACATTATGACAACTTTTCCATTAGTGACAATCATGGCACCAATGGCCTCCAGGAATATAAATGTTTTGAAAACAATTTCCATCATGAGGCCATCATTTCCAATACATGAGGCCATCGTTAATTCCAGGGGTAGAAAAATCTCTTTAACTTTGGATATAATCTTGTACAACTCTTTACAACTTTATCAGAGATCAGTAAGACAATGACAGTGTGGCAGTGAAAAGCAAAAAGAAACTCTTAAGCTACCACAATTCTTTTGAAAACTATCTACCTTAAGTAGGTGGTTATACCTCAGTAAGAAAAAGAAAAAAGACAGGTAAGTATGTGAAGTGTGGTAATAAAAAAAAAGATGTAACAGACTTTCCCATTTCTGAAATGGAGTGACAGAACTGTATTAAGAATCTGAAGCAACTGAGAAGAACCAGGAGGAGAGAGGATTAATTAACTCCTTGCTGTAACAGCTAGTTTACTAAATGATGTATCAGTGGTTAACTAATGAAGAATCACTGAGTTGAATAAAAACAAGGAAGGGCAATTAGGAACTGGGCTTTCATAGAAGCTTCTTTGACACAGGATGTTTCCTTTTTTTCTCATGAAGTCCTGGCTGGACATACTGCACAAATTAGTTTAGGATCCTTGAGAAATCACATGGTCCAACACTGAATCTAAGCAGAACTGCACACAGTCAAGGAGTAAGAACAAATACAGAGTTCTGAATCTACCAATCACAGTGAATAGAGGCCATCAATATTTTCAACAAATTTCTGAATGAGGAAAAACAAGTGGAGGACTGGTGACTGATGAAGCAGGGCAATGCAAGTTGTAGCTCATATACCTACTGGAAGGCTGCAACCAAGCTAGAAACCAATCGGCCCTGTAAGACCACAGAGAGGCTCCAGGACTACCAAGATCAACTCCCTGCCCTAAAGCAGAAAACCTGCGAATACAAAGTGTTACCTACAGGTGCACAGAAATCCTAGTGAACTTTCTGTCATCTCATTCTTAATATAAATGGGCTGCAATTTACTATATGCATGGTAAACACCTTAATTGAAAAGCTATATATATACACAAGAAAACGTCACCCATATAATACCCCAGATGATTCAATTCAAACTGCAGAAACAAACAACAATTCATATCCCAGACTGAGAACCTACTACAACCACAAAAAAAGGGATCACTACAAAAACGTACCAATGACAAGAAACAGCAATGAAGAGAGGCTGTATGGAATGATGGCTGTGCAGAGGCCAAGAAAGCAATCAGCCAGACTGGAAGAAGAGAGAGGACAGAGGACTAGAAGCTCAAAGGGACTAGGACAAAATGTTTATACAGATTTGATATAAGCTTGAAAAGCTGGTTGAAGATAGGGTTAGAATGAAGACACACAATTCAAGAAAAAGAGGCCATCATAAAACTTGAGAAAAAGAAGTCTGTGTAAGAAAATAACTATTATGTGTACTGTGGTGACTCTACATATTTACAGTCACAGTATGCATACTGTTTTGCAGGACTACAGTTGACAGAACAAGAGATATAGGTGTATTATCTCAATTTATAAGGATAATCAATAAAGGAACATAAATTTCATGGTATAACTATACCAGAGAATAGGAGGGTAGAAGTAGGAATGGTAGGATATATGAACTAAGTTGCTTACGTCATAGCAGAAAGTTAATAGACAATGTCTATAATTGGTAAATCAAAAAGTAAAACACAAACATATTAGAGATACAGAAATAATCAAAACAACTAAAATGAGAAACAGTCAAAATGATTCTCTCTGGCAGGGGAGGGACCAGGGACACCTGCTTTTTACTAAAAGTTCTTTAATATTTTAACTATGTCCTTTATTCCTTTAATAAACTTTAAAAATGTATTTTAAAGAAAGGAGTGAATACTCAGAATCCCCTGAAGTGATCAGAGCTACCACCAGACACTTGCCTCCACCTTGATGGCGCACCTCCCAATGGCCCGCACAGCTTTGCGAACAAAGTCAACATCCACCTCTGTGGCATACTCCTTCAGTTCTGCTAGAACCTGGTAAAAATCCAGAAGTGGACAATGACTAAGCATTTTCAAACAGCAATTTCATGGTCTACCTTTTTCTGAAAGCCAGACCTTAAGATCTAAGTCACTATAAATAATTTGAGTCTGCTTTAGATCCCACCTGAGCAATGTTGGCTTGGGATGCCAAGTGAATCATTATGTCCAACTTCTCTAGTTTAACATAGATAGGGTCATTGTACTTCACAAAGAAGACTTTGATTTCCTGCTTCAAGATTTCAGGCCTGTGGAATGAAGAAACCCGAGATAAGAAAAGTGAGACATATATTGATATATCCTACTAAGTCTGTATTGATACCTAAGCTGTGCCTCTCTGCTCCCTATCCACTCGCCCCAGGGAAAAACCCACAAACTTCCTCTACATCCCTTTAACTGTCTATTTGGCAGACTATTTTAGCCTTTTTAATGGTCAGGATATATACTGCCAAAAAGAATTGCTGGGAGAATGACAATCTGCCTCCAGATAATGGCCTGCTCCATATTAAGCAGGCAGTAGCTAGGATACCATTAAGAGGCCCTCAGAAAACAAACCCAACTGGAGAGCAACACCAAGCATTTATTACAGGAACACTCTGAAATCAATGCCCTGCTGACTCTGAGCAAGTTGCTCGGCCACACATTTTCATTTCCATACATTAAACACAGCTTAACAATTGCCTCTTTATATATCGATATTCAGTTTAATTCAAAATGATAAACACTTAAATCATCACTAGTTCATTTTTTCCCAACCTTTTCTGGACAATTAGGTTGATGTTCCTCAGGGCGACGTACTGCACCTCTGGCTCCCCAGACAGTAAAGTGACAAGTGGAGGGGCCAACTTCTTCAGCAGCATATTGTAGTAGTCAGAGTCCTTAGGTAATAACTCTAGAAATTTCATTAGGACTTTTACTGCTGAAAGCACCACTGCTGAGTTGGCATGAGATAGTCGGGGAGCTACCCGCTCACAGATGCTGAGGGCAGAAAAGGAAGATTAACAGCTTGAGTTATAATTTCTGTGCTTAATCCAGTCTATAATGTGTCAGAGTTCCATGGCCCAAGTATAGGAACTTAAAGAATCAATTAGATAAGTCAAAGTTCCAAGCATAGGTAATAAAACTGGGATCCAATACTGCAAAGCCAGCAAACTACAGGCAGAGCATGTACAGTGGTAGACTTTAGGAAATCAACAATAAGGGATATTCAAACTGGAAGGAAACTGGCTACTAAACCAAACACTTGAAGCTCACACTATTTACCTTCCTTTTCAGAGTTCTGTGTCCCCTTATTATGTAAGAGCTCCCTGCCTCACAGCCTATTTCTCCTCAACATACAGGAAGTCAAATTAAGCATTCTGAGTATTATTTCATAGTGAGAGATACCATCCAAGTGTGGCTGAAGGTTTCATTGTAAGATGCAGGAAGAAGTGGGTTGACAGAGAAAACTACCCAACTGCTTGTCTTCAGAATAAGAGAATCTTTCAAAGGGTTTTTGTTTGTTTTTTTAACAGAAGCACTGAAATATTCTCTCAACCTTTTCTCCTTGTCTTAGCTCCTGCCACGTACACTTACATGCCTTACGAAATCTTGAATACTGAGTTATCTTTCGAGCGTTCTTCAGAAATTAATCTTTTATAGCTCTTATGCAACATGAGCAGCTAGTTACCTATATTCAGTTAAGGATACAAGATAAACTGTTTCTCTCCTTTCCTCCTAGATCTACTTGACTAAATTCCTTGACCTCCTTCAGGTCTTTATACAAATGCCACCTGCTCAGGAAGGCCTTCCCTGACTAGTCCCAAGTGGCCAGTATCGCTTAGATCTTTCCCTGCTTTACCTTTCTTCTTAGCACTTATCATCATCTGACATATTACGTATTCTACTATATATACATATAATATGTACTTCTGTCCCCATCCCTCAGAATAAGTGTTCCAGGAGGGCTACAATTTCTGCCCATCCACTTCTATATCCTCAGGGCCTAGAAGAGCATGGACTCAAAAAATATTTGCTGAGTAATTAAGTGTGAGATGTCAATGACCAACAGAAAATAAAATTTTATCATCGTAAAGTTCTTTCCAGAAGATACTTGTACTTTCAATGAGTGAAAGGATCTATCAAGGTAAACTTTAGTGAAGTCCAGAGGGAACAATTTCCCAGACAAGTGAAGAGCACTTACGTTATAGTAGCTTGAGCTTCAGCCAGGCAAGGAAGGTTCTTATCTACCATAATTAAAATATGTCAGCTTTAATACAAAGCCAATATTTCTTCAGAAGTACTTTGCCTACTACAATGCCTATATACATAAAATGCTCATAAAAATTGGTGAAGATTCCAACTCTGTAAACTAAAATGTGAGTATGTGTATATGAAATTTAGTAGGAGTTCATTTCTGATAGAGAAAATTTGTAACATGAAAGGAGCAAAGGGCTGAGAACAATCCAGGTGTACCTTTAAAAATCTTCTCTAAATTCAGAGTGCTTTGATTTCTGTATCTATTGTAATACTTTAAATATAGAAATTTTTTGTGTGTGTGGTGCAAACACACTTTACCTAGTACTAAATTACAGGTATAGCTCAGATCAATTAATTCCTATCAAGCCACTTACTATGTACCTGACAGAGTGAAAGTTTGTCACTACAATGAGACACTCAGAAACCGTTGTTTGTCAAATGGCCAGGAACCGCTGTATGGAGATGTGAGACCACGATGAGGCAGATTTTAGGAGAAATCAACTGTACTGCTCACATAAGAAATGAAAAACACACACTGCTTAAGAAAAGCTATTTTTTCATGGTTTACTCCACCACCTAAAATGTTCCTAAATTGAATGAGAAAGTACCACGAGGACAGCAGTATCTATCCCATAAGCCACTGATCTTCCTCAACATAACAGACCCTTATTCTCATACAGACACTAGAACTTGTTCAATCAGACAAGACTCCCAGACACCATGCAGGCAAACAGACTGACCTCTGAGCCTCCCGGTCATCTTTAGGGTTGTAATTAGACAGGCAGTCCAGGATGAAAATCTGGCCCCATTCGGTGCACTCATTCAGGGCTGTCAGCAGCTTATTAATGTTCTGTGGGTTCAGATCAAGTAAGTTGCTATTTGGGTGAGATTCACTGATTTCAGATAATGCTGCTACAGCATTAGCCACCACCTGGGAAAGAAGCAGGTAAGACTTTGATTTACCAAAAACAGTACATCTACAGACAAATACTTAACCTTCTCTAACTCACTTTATAGATATCAAGTCATTACTATTCCTGAACATTTCCACAGGCAGCATAAACAGATAAAACTGCTTTCAAAACATACAAGCACACCTTAGCTCAGTGACTGCACCAAGGTGAACACTGAAATAAACTGAGTCGAATGAATTTTTTGGTTTCTCAGTGCATATAAAAGTTATGTTACATATACTGCAGTTTATTAAGTGTAGCATAGCATTAAAAAAATGTGTATGTCTTAATTAAAAAATACTTTATTGTTAAAAAATATTCTAACCACATCTAAGCTTTTGGCAAGTTTGTCACAGATCACCATAACAAATATAATAATAATGAAAAAGTTTGAAATATTGCAAGAATTGCCAAACATGACAACAGAGACATAAAGTGAGCAAATGGTGTTGGACAAATGGTGCTGAAAGACTTGCTTGATGCAGGATTGCCACAAACCTTCAATCTCTGTGAAATTCAGTTTCCTCATCTGAAAACTGGGAATAATTTAATCCAAACATCGATTTTAGTTTGAAGATAAAATCAGATGACATATGTATAAGCGCATCTACAAAGCCTTGTGCAAATTTAAGGTGATAATAACAGCATAATTAATTAAGGGTAAGTTGAAATTTTTTACATTCACACCTCAAACTGGGATGCCTTTTGTAATCAATAGCATGTAAGTTTAATAGGAAGTATTTTTCTTTCCAGGTACCACAGAAAATATCAATGCATCTTACAATCACTGGCATCTTAGAATCAGTGATTATGGTATCTCAACTGTATCCTCCTTTCAGGAAGTACAATAAATGAAAAATTGCTACCAAATTTAAAAACTATACTTGTATCCTGACTTACAGATCTAGGAATCCACATAAGCTGCAAAATAAACAAAATGAAATGAAAACAAATTTTAAGTTTTCCCAAAATTATAGGTTTTTAATATAACTGACAAATCTACAACCAATCAATGTTTAACTTAAAAACTCCAACAACACCTAAAAATAAAACAACAGAAAAACTACACAACGGTCCTGTACAAGTCAATTTAAAACCATGTTTGCTGTGAGGCTCCCAGTTGTTACTAAAAATAGCAAGGTAAGGCTAAATATAAATATTCTTAAGTACAAATGAGACATGAGGGGAGAGAGCAGCTTCAGTAATTACTTACATATATCAAAGACACTCTCTGCCAGTGTATTCATTGTATTTATTTATTTTTTAAAGAAGAAATAAAAACCCATCTTCTCAAAAAAAAAAAATTCTCAAAAATGTCAGCTCATTGTAGTTCTTGCTAAAGTCCCTTGTAAAAAGCTTGAGAAACTAAGAGTTGTGTGATTATCCTTTTGCTGGAAAGAAAAGAAAGATATTGGCCACAATTTAACTATTTGAATACCCGTATTATCTAGGTAGCCGGCGGTTTATTCTAGCATGTTTTTACCTAGAAAGTAAGTGTCGAGAGAATATGACTTTTTAGCTGAATAATACATTTATAGCAATATCCATTATTGTGTGAATGATAATGCCACAAATAGAATCATCTTTAGCTATAATTTTATGATCACAACAAAAATTGCAAGATGAGAAATCAACGACTTGTGGTAAATATGGTTATGGATACAGTATTTTTGTTATTAAGACAAATTGGGAAGAAACAACTAGTCCACCTATGACATGGTAGCATATATGAAGTTGTTTTCTGACTTAATTTTTATTTGCTGACTCCGCCATCAAGATGGCATTTAGTGAAAACTAAAGGCATAAAGAGTGAAAGAATAATCCCCTCCATCATTTCAGTGCTTTACACGCAGGAAAAAGGTTATTTTATTTCCCATGCATGATACACTTGATAGATTCAATTACAGGATAAAGGATCAAAATGTCATACAGGAAGACCAAATATTGTTTTCATCTATTGCTGCCAACATATGCCCAGTCTTGGTAACCAGTTGTCCAAAATAAAACATCCTACCACATTTACTATTGCTGCCAGCCAAAACCTTTAATGGTGTTTTTTTTTTAAGTTAAACATAAGGTCTATTAATAGGAGACATAGAAGAAAAAGTGAAAATTGGGGTAATTAAAAAAAGCAGTGGCTGAAAGGAATGAAGCATTAGAATCCCTCTGTTAGTATCACAGGCAACTGGAAATTAAACCAAGTATATAATGCAGCTAATAAAGCATATGTTCTGGTGGTAAAACAGGCGATTTCTGCTTATTATCACATTAAAACAAGAAAGGGAATAGGGAAATGTAAGTCTAATGAAAAGATCCAGAGAAACCAGATTACAAGATCATGTTTAGAAAAGCCTTCACTGAGAAAAGGAGATCACTGCCAAATGGTCACTGAGCCAATGATCTACCAGAAAGATGTACCCCCCCCCCCAATAACAAAGCTCTACCTTCTCCCTTTCATCTCCACATCTTCACATTCAGGCTGTTACATTTTCAGAAATGTACCAAAGCAGGCTCATAAGAGACTGCTTAGAGTTCTCCTGGTCAATAAGCCATGTTTCTCTCAGTCTTTCCTGGAAACTTAAAATAAGCCAGTTACACTGAATTTTAAGTAGAAAAAGAAAGAAACTGACTTCAAGACAGCAACTGGATGGCTAACTAGGGTATACAGGATGATTCAATTGTCAATGTTTATACTCTGTTTCTCCAGATTTTTGTACTATATCCTAGTACCTATATTGTTGATTTTCTTTTTATATTGCCAATTTAAAAAAATAAACTTTAAAATTAAAATTGAAACTTAAGATTTACTTCCTCTTCCTAGAAAGCCTCCAAAAAATAAATCAGTATCACAAAGAACAAATCAAACCCTTGCAGTAACTGCCTTGATACCATATATTAAAACAAAGTTCTCTCTTTTACTTGAACCATCACTCTGAATTTGAACTGTAACTAACACATGTTAGTATTTTTCCCCCTAGAAAATTGCCATTTTTCTTAGGAAATACTAAAAGAACATGAAGACAACAGTGAAAAACTAGACTTCCCAAGAAAGAAAGGGTTTCTAAAGCAAGTTTTGCTTTAAAAATGGATTTTCAAATAGGTTTTCTTAAGTGAGTTTCTTCAGTACATTGGTCGATTTATAAAAAGTTGGCATCTAGGCTACAAAAGAACACATCCATAGAGTAAAAATAATATTTTATATTTCATCTTGCCAGAAGATACATATAAAATCACACTCAAAACTAGACAAATCTTTCTCTGCCTTAACTAGACTTCTCTTCAATTTAGTACTTCTATGAACCCTTGGAGCCTGCTGAATGTCCTTTAAAGTAAGCAATTTGCATTCTGACCTATACTTAATAGAATGAGTTGTACAAAAAGACAATGATAGCTAAAGTTTATTGAAGACTTACTGTGCACCATTCATGCTCACAGCAACTCTGATGTAGCTGCTATCAAAATCCACTTATTACAGATAAAGAAAACAGGTTTTAAAAATTAATTTATAAATGGGGTTAGAGAAATTCTGTGACTTGCTTACTCAATATAGCCAGAAAGGGGTAGTGCTTAAATATGAACTCTAGGCCTATATCTGATACCACAGTCTAACTAGTACTCTAGAGACAGAGTACTAATCACTCTAAGCAAGTTCCAAGAGCTGTGACCTGCAATGGGGGGGAAGGGAAAGAAAAATAAAAGTTGGGGGAGATATATCAAAATATTATTCCAGGCAAAGGTGACATGCAGATTTACATGGAGAGGAAAATGTATTCTTCTACTTCATATATTTCAGAGATAATCATATCCTGGCAGCATTTGAAAGAGGCAAGATTTACTCTCCAGTTACAAAATCTTATTTATAGCTACCCCTACCTTAGATGCAGGACATGAATTTGACTTTTCTTTTTTTAAAGGAGCAAGCTGGAGCAGCAGGGGTATGGTTAGAATAAAAGTGATCCTGTAAAAAAGAACCCCAGAGGAAATCCAGGTACACAGTGGAAGTGGAGTATCAGAGACAGAAGCTCCTTTATGAGAAATCTCTCACACACTTGCCTGTTCCTTTCAATGGTTTTCATCCTGCACTCCTTCCACTTATTTTCACAGCTTCAGAACCCAAGATAGCAC